>NW_023193540.1:0-248 GCF_002007445.2 Ailuropoda melanoleuca
CCAAAACCTATGGGATACTGCAAAGGCAGTCCTAAGGGGGAAATACATACCCATCCAAGCCTCACTCAAAAAAATAGAAATATCTAAAATGCAATTTTTATATTCTCACCTCAAGAAGCTGGAACAACAGAGGGACAGGCCTAATCCATGCACGAGGAAGCAGTTGACCAAGATTAGAGCAGAAATCAATGAATTAGAAACCAGGAGTACAGTAGAGCAGATCAACAGGACTAGAAGCTGGTTCTTTG
>NW_023193540.1:354-693 GCF_002007445.2 Ailuropoda melanoleuca
AGAGGTCACAACCAACACCAATGAAATTGGAAGGTTATTAGAAACTTTTATCAACAGCTTTATGCCAATAAATTAAGCAATCTGGAAGAGATGGAGGCCTTCCTGGAAACCTATAAACTACCAAGACTGAAACAGGAAGAAATCGATTTTTTAAACAGGCCAATTAATTATGAAGAGATTGAGTCAGTGATAAACTACCTCCCAAAAAACAAAACCCTAGGCCTGGATGGTTTTCCTGGGGAATTTTACCAAACATTAAAGAAGAAATAGTCGGAGGTTAAGATGGCGGAGGAGTAGGGGACACCTTTTTCAGCCGGTCCCCTGAGTTGAGCTGGATAG
>NW_023193541.1:0-618 GCF_002007445.2 Ailuropoda melanoleuca
TAAGAGGGAAGGTTGAACTGGAAAGAGAGATTGCAGTCAAACTCTCTGATAACAACTCATCACATCTGCAGCGTGAACAGGAGATTTACTATTTCTACTATGAGAAGAGAGACATAAAGTGGCCAGTAGGCCTTAAGACATTCAGTTGGGGAAAGGGGTATGAGGGCTAATTATGTTGAGAAGAATCCTCTTGGAAATACTGGTGCTTTTTCATAAAATGTGGGGCTTTCTGCAGCTTTGAATATAGGTCACAGATTTTTACTGTTAAGGAAGACTTCAAGACTTCTGGACATCAAGATGATTTCCTTTATCTCAGTCTTCATTATTATTTCAATAAAAACTTATAAACTAAGCATGATGTTCCCCAAACTTGCCTGCCTCNTGCCTGCCTCCCGATTTAAAAGACCTTTCAGCCCCTGGTTTTCAAGTTGTAGAACAAACTCCAATTTAAGACTGGGAATCTTCTTCCCTGAACTGTCTTCCAATATTCTCGGACCCGTTTTTAATATATATATAGTTTAATATTTCATTTTATATACAGAAGTGCAGCTTTTTAGTGAACACTTCTGTGAGTTTAGTTGAATATGAAAATTGTGTAAAAGTGACAAAATCCAGGGC
>NW_023193542.1:0-661 GCF_002007445.2 Ailuropoda melanoleuca
GAGCACATAATACATTTAAGGTCTCTCAAAAATATTTTAATTTCTTTTAAAATTAAAAGAAAGGAAATGAATGTTAATGTCAATTAAAATGTTTTAATATAATATTAGTACTGTTCTTTCCGTCAACACAGTAGTAAAGTAAAATTGTATACATACATATACATATATGCTTAAGCGTGTGTGTGTGTGTGTGTGTGTGTNGTGTGTGTGTGTGTATTTTTAATGAAAGTCTGGAAGACAAAAGTGTCCACAAAGACCATAACATGGCCATGTGGCAAGAGCTTCTCTGGCAATCTCATGTAAATTTTCAGCATTCTGTTCCAACATTTCCTATCCTCTTTTCCTGCTTATGTCTTTATCTTTCTTTTGGCACATACTTCTGTTGAAAAGATAATTATTCAATGATTGAATGAATAGATATTTTAAATTGCTTAAAAAATGTCCATATAATGCATATTTTGGTTGAAGCAGTATTCTTCTATTGTTTCTCATATAACACTCCTACATATTGTTCTTATTTATTTGTATACTTATTACTGACTTGTTTGCATAATGTAATATCATGTCACATTTATAACATAGAGGTACCGGATATGAAGAGGAAATAATTTACTTCTTAAATACATTCTAATATTTATTATCTTCTTGCTTCACAGAAATC
>NW_023193543.1:0-2630 GCF_002007445.2 Ailuropoda melanoleuca
AAAAAACAAACAAAATATGTTATATGCTTAACATTTTTAACATTCAGAAAAATGAAACATTAATTTGTCTTTTACATAAAACTGTTTCACACTTGGCTCAGTGCTTCATAGATTTTTCTGTGGTTTTCCAATCAGACTAAGAGTGAAGCATTTGCTGAATCATTGTAAGGGTAAAGGCCTCATATCCTATGTATTTTCAGGGAAGAAAAACCTTTCTGGCAATAAACCAATGTTCATCATTACCCTGAGGTGAATGCTGTTTACATTGTATTAAATTGAACAGGGAAAGATTGTGCCTAAGACATGGCAGGTCCATTAAGATGAAAATGAACGCATTCAATTTTAAGGTGAACTTTCTCACTCAAACCTTTGTTTCTGACAATTAATAGTCTTGGAGGATAATACTTTGATGATGTACTAATAAAATATACTTGTACAATAATGTATCATTATTGCACTTCTATTTATTTCCACCATGACAGGCACAATGCATAGTGACTTTGCATACATTATTTCTAATTCACAGCAACTTGGCCAAAGAGATATCACAAGCTTTGTCCTATGGATGAAAAAACTTAAGTTCAAAAAGTTACTTTGAAGAAGCTCAGATAGCTAAACGAGGAATGAGCAGCATTTGCAACTAAGTCTTGTTGACCTCATTTGTTACAATTTTTATTAGGAGTAGTTACGCGTGATACTACTATATCATATTTAGAGTGAAAATGAGAAAAAGCAAAGAAAGAAAAATAATGAGGAACCCCCCCACATACATGTATGTATATATACACGTGTATATATATACACATGTGTGTATACACATTTNATATATATACACATTTATATATATACACATGTGTATATATATACACATTTAAATAGTAGTTATTGGATATAATAATAATAATGATGAAAACATCTGAAATGTGAGAATCACCAAAATGTGACACAGAGACACAAAACAAGCAAATGCTGTTGGAAAATGGTACCCATAGCCTTGCTCAACAGATTTACCCCAAATCTCTGATTTGTAAAAAAACACATTATCTGCCGATTACAATAAGGCAAAGCACAATAAAATGAGGCATGCCTGTGTTTGAAAATTATGTAGAAATTAAAGATATTTCAAGAGAAAAAAAATCACTTTTCTGATGATAGCCAAGTATGGAAACTTAAATGTTCTACAATTCAAACATTTAATTTTGAGTCTAAGTTGAGATTGCTGAATGAAATTTTTCTTAATGTCAGGGCACCTGGGGATCTCAGGTGGTTAAGCATCTGCCTTCAGCTCAGTCCAGGGATCAAGCCCCATGTCAGGCTTGCCTCTCAGAGGGGAGTCTGCTTCTCCCTCTCCCTCTGTCCCTTCCTATGCTTGTGCTCTTTCTCTCTCTCAAATAAATAAAATCTTTAAAATAAATAAATAAATAAATAGATGTTTTTCTTGATGTCTAAACTAGAAAAAAATCACTGGAAATAAATTGAAATAGTTTATTAGTTCATACTTATGTTTAAAAATGCCAACTACTTGTATAAATCAAAAACACTTACTGGAAGTGTCATATGAATATAGACACAGGTAAGTCTACTATAAAACAGATTCTTAACTATGCAGAACAAACTGAGGGTTGCTGGAAGGGAGGGGAAGGGAGGGGGCAATGGGGTAAATTGGTGATGGGCATTAAAGAGGGCACTTGTGATGAGGACTGGGAATTATATGTAAGTGATGAGTCACTAAATTCTACTCCTGAAACCAATATTACACTACNAAAAATGCCAACTACTTGTATAAATCAAAAACACTTACTGGAAGTGTCATATGAATATAGACACAGGTAAGTCTACTATAAAACAGATTCTTAACTATGCAGAACAAACTGAGGGTTGCTGGAAGGGAGGGGAAGGGAGGGGGCAATGGGGTAAATTGGTGATGGGCATTAAAGAGGGCACTTGTGATGAGGACTGGGAATTATATGTAAGTGATGAGTCACTAAATTCTACTCCTGAAACCAATATTACACTACATGTTAACTAACTGGAATTTAAATAAAAACTTGAAACAAACAAACAAAAGTGAAGGAGAGATAGTGTCTATTTCCGTCCTCGCCGCAAGTAAATACTCAAACTGAGAATCTACAACCTTTTTAGATACAGAGAAGCACAGCTTAATGGGAACAGAAGCCACTGGACCTAGTAACTGATAAGATTTAAATTGCAACTAGCAAATTGCTGGTGATTCAGTGTGAGTTAGAGTTAAAAAACTACTGGGGCTCAGTCTTGGGGGTTCCCGCACTTTTGTAAGTTTTATAACTCCAGGAGCCCTATCAAAGTGCCACAGTTAAGATCAGAGAAAAATCCCTTTATAGTCCAGGCTTGCAGTGAGAAAAAGTAGCCATTTTTTAAATTAACCAAGGGGGAAAGTAACATTTTAAGATGGATTTCCAGTGTTCTGTTCTCCTTAAGAACATTGACATACCTAACTAAAAGGCTATGGAGGAAATTACTTTACCATGGCCTTGTAGAAAAGTCTTTACACTTTCCAGATTTATCGGAGCCCATCCTCATGACAGAAAACAACCGGGAGAAAAATCACTTCTTCCTAATCCTCGTGAGCTTCTGTTCCTATGGAAACCATG
>NW_023193544.1:0-525 GCF_002007445.2 Ailuropoda melanoleuca
CTGGTTACGATGTATATAATCCTAAATAACTTTTTCATTTTTTACATTTGGCCATCAGAGCAAAAGCACTTCAAATTCAAACATTGACTATTTCTTGTTTTAACAACATATAGTAGATACAGTTAACATAGAGTATGTCTACATATTTAACCGTTTACAGTTTGATCAGATTTGACATTTGTATCTACCTGTGAATTCATCACAATAATCAAAGAAATTAATGTATCTACCACCCCCAAAAGTTTCCTGTGTACTTTTGTAATGCCCCACTGCCATTCCTGATCCCATTCCTACTTCCAGCCAACCACTGACTNCACTGCCATTCCTGATCCCATTCCTACTTCCAGCCAACCACTGACTTATTTTATGCCATTACAGATTAGTTTTCAATTTTATAGAATTTTGTAGAAATGAAATAATATAGCATGAACTCTTTTATATGGCTTTATTCTGTATAATTATGTTGAGACTTATCCATATATTTGCATGTATCAATAATTCATATTTTTATTGTTGAGTATATTC
>NW_023193545.1:0-824 GCF_002007445.2 Ailuropoda melanoleuca
TGCTACAGGAGAGACAGAGCAAAAACTGTAGTTGAGAACCTCTGGGCAGATGGCCCCAAGGGGAGTCACATGGAAGTCTTAGCCAGATCTCAGAGGGTCAGAAGCACCAGCAAAGCCTGAGGAAAGGCCTACTCACATGGAAGCCAGCCAAACTGCCCACCAATAATCCCCAGACTGAGAGAGTAGACCAGGAATTTCATCAGAAGCAGAGCTCAACCAGAGGCCACTGAAGAGCCTGTGCAAAGCTATCCTCTACCTCATCACCAAACAGTTTTCCAGTCAACCTCCTCTAGACCCTATCTTGGGGAAGAACAGGGGTAAGAAAATCAGACGCTGAGCATTTACCCTAAAGGCACAGTTTCAAAGAAAAGAGACTCTTATCTTGAAGAGAATGACATATTTCTAATAGGCAAGTACAAATTTAGTTTTCTATCATTCATCGGGGTGTGAGTTCATGAAAATATTCAGATCACTTATAGAATGTAAAAAAGTATGAGTTTTATAAAACTTGAACAACAGCATATAAATTTCAATACCATTTCACATTTTTCAAATTTATTAAGAGTTGCAAAAAATTTTTTTATTTTTTTTATTTTTTTTTTAAAGATTTTATTTATTTATTTGACAGNACATATAAATTTCAATACCATTTCACATTTTTCAAATTTATTAAGAGTTGCAAAAAATTTTTTTATTTTTTTTATTTTTTTTTTAAAGATTTTATTTATTTATTTGACAGAGATAGAGACAGCTAGTGAGACAGGGAACACAAGCAGGGGGAGTGGGAGAGGAAGAAGCAGGCTCATAGCGGAGGAGCCTGATGT
>NW_023193546.1:0-1988 GCF_002007445.2 Ailuropoda melanoleuca
GGTCCAGAGTCTGGGTCCAGAGTCTGGGCTGTTAACCAGAACTTTCCCTCAGCCTGACCCTGGGCCAGGCCAGCTCAGCAGGGAGCCAGCTCTCCATGCCGGTGGGTTTTGGGGGAGAGGGAGACAGAGAGGGAAGAATGTGGTCGCACTAGGTACACGCTGCCTGCTCCCCTGCCAGCTCCGCATCCCATACAGACGCTGATGTTTCCCCAAGAAACAGACCCTGCTGTGGCCCGGGGCCCTGTTGGAAGTCTGGGGGCGGCTCTCCAGCGCTCTCTCACCTGGCTGGCGCAGGCAACGCGAAACCACTGAGTCCAGCGCCAGGGGTCCTGGCTTTCCGCTGGGTGACTCCCCGGGCTTCCTCCTCCCTCACCTGTTGACCAGGTGCACGCAGGTCGCTTACTCCCTGGCAACCCCTGGGCCGCGGCTCCGGCTCCTGGTTTTCAGACAGAAGAACGGAACGTGCAGTTCCCTGGAGACCGTGGGGGTGCGGGCCGGAGGCTGCCCCCCTTGCACCCTCAACTGCGGATCACACCCCCCAAGGGACCCGCCACCCTCTGCCCGCTCTACGCTCCTCTCGATTTGGCTCACAAAAGCCAGAAGGAGCTGAGCGGAAAGTGGGGAACTCCATGAGCAAAAGCGTCTAGTGCCATTGTTGAAGCTCCGTTGGGGCTGCTGTGGGCGTCTGAGGGGCCACCTGGACGCAGAGGAGCCGCGGATGGCGGGGCCACGGGGGCACGGACGGGGGCACCCAGAAGCCGGCCGGGTCCCCTCTGCGGTCACGCGTGTGCGTGCACGTGCATGAGCACAGAACGTGGACCCCCGCGTGCACACGCGTGCACCGGCCACGTCCACACCCACGTGGGCACATTTGTCACACCTCCGGGGCGGGACAGTGCCGCCAGCGGAGCCCCCCGCCCGCACAAGGCAGAGCCGCGGCGCCGCACGACACCGGGTAGAAAATGAGCGCTGCTGCCGCTACAACAACATCCCTGTTAAAGTGCACACGTTTGGAGTTTTCAGAAGTGGGTTTGGGGTCGGCCACACGTTTCTCCCACTGCAGAGAGAAGCGACTCCCCACTCAGACCCCCCGGGCCCCCGGGCTGAGCGCCAGAGCGAGGCCTATCCCAGCAGGCCTCACTCTGCCAGCGGGACGCATGGGGCGGTGAGGCTCAGCTGCCCCGGGGCCACATTGTGGGCATCGGGCTCCCCGGGAGGAGCACAGGCCCAGCTCCCCGGAGCAGGTCAGCCCTCTGTTGCTTAACGGCTGCGGACAGCAGCTCCCTGATGCCCACGGTGCCGGTGTCCTCCGTAAAGGGGCCGTGCCACCACCGGCCATGTGCGGGCTTTGCCGGCAGCATCCGAGGGACACAGTGTGGCGTCTGCGGCTCGAAGGGTCCCGTGTGTGTGAGCTGCAGAAGGCTGTGGCTCCTGCCAGCAGAGCAGCCATCGGGTCACATTGTGGCCCTGGAAATGTGCTGGTGGCAGCAGTGGTGGGGACAGTAGATACGGTGCAGGAGACAGTCACAGTAGAAGGAATAGCGGGAGGGGGCAGTCACAGTGAGAAGAGAGGAGGAGGGACAGTGACAGTGAGAAGAGTGGAGGAGGGACAGTGACAGTGAGAGGAGTGGAGGTGGCAGCATGGCCGTGGGGGTGGCCCTGATTCAGTGCAGTGATGGCAGTATTGGTGACATCAGTGGTGAGTGGTACTTCTCCCCTGCAGAGGGTTGGGGACACAGTTTGTCTCAGGTGATGCTCGGGTCTGGTCAGCAAGCAGCACATGCCCTCTGCCACCTGTCCCCCCTGTCTCCCACCTGTCCCCACTCCTCCAGAGATCCCAAGACATCCCGGCTCCTGCCCAGGGCCCACCTGCTCGCATGGCACGTATTGGCCACCATCCACCCACACCCCACTCTGGGCCAGGGGTCGAGCCGGTGCTAGGTGGTGGCCAGGGGGACCCTGTCCATGGGGCACAATCAGCACTGAAG
>NW_023193547.1:0-987 GCF_002007445.2 Ailuropoda melanoleuca
CCTAGAAACCTGGGGATCTCTGTCCTGACCCAAGAGAACGAAGGCAGCGGGACAGCTGCTTCTCTGCGTCGGGATCTGTGCCTGCACACCGCCTCTTCCCGTCCTCACCTCTCCTGGGACCTGGGCTCTTCCACCCCCATGTTCAGAAGAAGAAAACGAGGCCCATACAGATGGAGTAAGCCGCCTAGGGCCACACAGCAAGAGCGGGGACTGGAACCCAGAGCTGGCTGACCCTTCTTTGCTGTTCCACACTGGCTCCTGGAGTCAACGGAAATAAGTGAGAGTAAGCTGACGGCAATGACTGAGGTATAGAAATGAACTCTGTTAAAGGGAATTGTGATGAAGCCGTAAGGAAATCCCCCAAGAAAATGCCCTTCTTTTCTTACAACCAGACATTGAAGTCCTACCCTTTCGCAGGTGGAGCTGGGACCTGACAAGCGATTTCAGTGATGAGCGAGACAGCTGCCCACAGTGTGGGGACGGGGGTGGAGGCTTTACTCGGGGAAGAGAGGGGTCAGAGGTCCGGATACCGGCGGCTGAGCATGGGGGTCCGACCCAGCTCTGTGCTGACCAGCTGTGTGGCCTCGGGTAAGTTACTTAACGTCTCTTAGCTTCAGTTCTGCGTGTCTACTCTGGAGGTTATAAAAGTGCCCGTAGAGTCATGGTGAAGATTTAGCCCTGTAAGTAAGGTGCTCAGAACAATGCCTGGTACGTACTGATCACTCAGTAAATGCTGGCCATCGTCATTACCAGGGTCAAAAGTCGTCTGAGGAAGCAGGACGCACTGTGTGGTTTGAGACGTCAGGAAGGGCTCTCCAGAGAAGGGCACAGTAAGAACGGGGCTTGAAGGGTGGGAGGAGCCCAGCAGAGAGAGAGGTGGCTACTCCACAGGGCAGTCAGGAGCAGGTGGGGGGGACAGGACGGACATGGGAGCCTGGTTGCCTAGGGTCCGGGCGCAGGTGGGGGTGGAGGGCGGGAGGCAGGAGA
>NW_023193548.1:0-2955 GCF_002007445.2 Ailuropoda melanoleuca
TCAGAAATACTGACACAATCCACAGATATATTCCCTCTCTTCTCTTATTTAGTAGTTGTAGACTTTTGCAGGATGACAGGTAGAGTCTGTGGTCATGGAACTAAGCATATTTCTGACTGTCAGAAGTGGAGATAAACCAATGTTTTTGGCAGTTTTGTCACTGCGCAGTCAATTACTGGGCTTACCAGCTCCAGCTATGGGCGGGACAGTATGTTGTAACGGGAACCATTAGTTACTTGTCAATATGCAGTATTTGCTTCATGCTTCCTTAAATAAATAAGTTAGTCACATCTATTGTGACTAAACTAGAGGTTTTCTCCTACTCCTGGGTGCAGTATGAAGACACCCTGAAAAGAATTGAAATAGTAACAAATATTCAGCCAATTCAAAGGCAAGAGTATTTGAGATTACCAATGGCCAAGTGTCAATATGGGGTAAGTGATGACTGAGAAGCAGCCTGCCATCTCAAAGAAGTTTCTGACTAATTGCTCAGCTGAGCAAGCCAGCATTGAACAGCTGTTCTTGGTCAGTTTTACTCTTGCATTGTGACATCCAGAATTATTTTGCCTACCACCAGTAGTATGAACACCACACTTTCACATATGCTGTCCATAAGTAATATCTTCTTGACATCTTGGATTCTTTTATATGGCTATTCAAGGATGGCTTGTTGCAACTGGCATTCTATGTGATGGCAAAATGAGTGAACCCAAACTTAGCATATGCTTCCTCTTAGCTGGGATTTCCTGAGCTCTAAGATATGGGTACTATACTTCTCATTTAATTCCAGTCTTATGTAAATCTATCTCCATGTTAGGCAAAATTCCTATTCCTTGTGGCTCCTAAAGAAACATGATTCCATACTTAGCACAAAATGCTTTCATGATAAACTCATAAATGAAGCCCTTTTATAACTGTGGGTTCCTCTGGGAAAAAAGACAGTCTTTTCAGAACTTGCCACTGGAACATGGACTTGCCTATTGAATTCTGAAGCTGGGAAGAATTCCTCAGTGAGACAGAGTCTCCAGGCCCTTTTCCTTCAAATCTGCCAGGCAACCTTGGAGAAAATTCCCTTTCCTTGAAATGGGAGCTGTTTGGCCATAGGCTCATTATAATCCTGGGGTTTCCCAAAGAATTCAATGATAGAAGATTAGAGTGCATGGGCTCTTCAGCAAATGTCTGATTTCCCATATGCAGAAAGTTTCCAGACACAAAATGATGTGTGAATTTTATACATTTTGTAAACAAATTAAAAATCCATTCTGGGAACTTCCTCAATTTAATAAAAGAACAACATTTAGCCTCATATTTACTGATGAAAGGCTGAAATCTTTCCCCCTAAGGTCAGAAAAAAGACAAAGATATTTTCTCTTGCCACTTCTATTCAACATTGTACTAGAGATTCTAGCCAGCCCAATTAAACAAGAAAAAGGGAATAAATGGTATTTCATATCAGAAAGGAAAAAAGTAAGGCTATTTCTGTGTGTAGGTGACATGATCTTCACTATCGAAAATCCTAAGGAACACACAACACACACACAAACACACACACACACACACACACACACAGAGACACACCCTCTAGAGCTAATAAACAAGCTCATTGTACACTGAAAACCATAAAACATACTTGAAAGAAATTAAAGAGGACATAAGTAAATGGAAAGGCATCCCATGCATGTGAATTCACAGTCTAAATTTTGTTAAGATGGCAGTACTCTTCAAAACTGATCTACAAATTTACTGCTTTCCTTATAAAAATCCTAGTTTTTTTCTTTTTGGTTTTGTTTTGTGGGTTTTTTTTTTTTTTTCTGAAATGGACAAGTGGATCCTAAACTTCCAATGAAAAAGTTAAGATGAGGTCATTAAGGTGGACCGTAATCCAATCTGACCAACCTTCTCATAAAAAAGAGAACGTTAGATCCATGGACAGACATTCACAGAGGGTAGATGGTATGAAGAGGCACAGAGATAATGCCACGTGGAGACAGAGGAATGGAGTGATGCTTTCTATTAAGCCAAGGAGCACCAAAGATTGCCAGCAAAACACCAGACACTAGGAAGAGACAAGAAAGGATTCTTCCTTACAGATTTCAGAAGAAGCATGGTCCTGGGCACACCTTGATTTGGACTTCCAGCCTCCAAAACTGTGGGAGAATATATTTCTGTTGTTCCAAGCCCCCTAGTTCACAGTATTTTGTGAGGGCAGCCCTAGGAAATGGATACAGAGAGCATCCACAAATACACAAATCTGATGGCACTACAAAAAAAGCATTCCTTTTAATTCATTGTTCACATTTAACCTGACAGGGGAAAGATGATGTCTACGTGTGTGGGAGTGCACATTTGTATTCATCCGGAAGACTACTCAAGGTATTCCATGCAGGAAGGGGCTGATACACGGAACTTGATGCTTAAAAAATATTTGAAACGGTTGGAAGAGCAAAGGTTGAGAAAACTGCTGATAGTCTCAGAATATCAGGCAGTTATAGAAATTACAAGAACTCCCACCACCAATGATCTCTGCCACCTGAAGCCCTGACGTGGGTAACTCACAGGCAGATGGATGTACAGAAGCCCCAGCCAAACGTCCCGCCTTCACCTGCCAACACTTGCCTGGCTGCTCGATGTCTAAGGAGCGGAAATGGCTTCTGCTTCTCTTCCACCTTCCAAATCTCATGGGAATGTCTCCTATTGGTGGACTCAAAACCAGAACTCTGTTGGCATGGGGATCTGGGGGGTGTTTGCAAGGAATGCGACCAGCCTGATAGGGCTGCTACCGCCAGACCCATGCCNCCCACCACCAATGATCTCTGCCACCTGAAGCCCTGACGTGGGTAACTCACAGGCAGATGGATGTACAGAAGCCCCAGCCAAACGTCCCGCCTTCACCTGCCAACACTTGCCTGGCTGCTCGATGTCTAAGGAGCGGAAATGGCTTCTGCTTCTCTTCCA
>NW_023193549.1:0-3081 GCF_002007445.2 Ailuropoda melanoleuca
ATTTGACAGAGATAGACAGCCAGCGAGAGAGGGAACACAAGCAGGGGGAGCGGGAGAGGAAGAAGCAGGCTTCCCGCCGAGCAGGGAGCCCGATGTGGGGCTCAATCCCAGAACACCAGGATCACGCCCTGAGCCAAAGGCAGACAACCAACGACTGAGCCACCCAGGCGCCCCCCTCAGAAGTATTTAAATCCATGCTCCACAGTCAGATTGGGAATGGGTGAGAGGCTTTGGTGAAGCAGGAGAAAGGCGGCTGTGGAAGGGAAGGTGAGGAAGACGACTTTGCAGAGTAGAGATGCTTTTTAGAGCAGGTTAACTGTAGAAAAGAGTACATGCCCAAGGTGAGAATCTGGAAGTTGGTTAAATAAAAACCATAGAACCTCCAGAAGTCTTCCCATATCCCAAGGAGTATACATCCCCCAACTTGAACACCAATGATCTAAGTTCCCTTAAGTTTGGCGTGTGTGCCAGGATTGAGTGGATTAAAAAGTACACTATCAGAGTAGTAACTGAGAGTGCTAGGTAAAACTTCTCCAAACTTGGAAATTAAAAAGAGAGATGCTGTATCCATACTAGAAGACAATTGTTCAACAATCCCACCTAAGGGTCGTCTAACTCTCCAGGAAAAGAACTGATTGTTTATTTTTAATTATTTATTATTAATTATGCCCAGACATTGTACAGCCCTGTAAAGTTATAAGTTAGACTATAATAAACTGATCAGTTGATTTTTTTCTATGGTGGGAAAATTACATAAGCCCAAATGTTACAGTTTAATTGCCCTATAGGACATTAGCTAGGGCTGCATCAAATTTAGCAATCATTATTCCTTTTTGTTCTCACTCACTGTAACAATCCTACCTTTTCAGATTCTCCTCTGAACTCACTTTATGTGTTCCCTCATTAATAAAGTAAATTATTGCACTCATATGTGGAATTTAAGAAATGAAACAAATGAGCAAAGGGGAAAAGAGAGAGAGAGACAAACGAAGAAACAGACTCTTAATTATAGAGAACACACTGGCGGTTAGCATAAGGGAGGTGGGGGGATGGGTGAACTAGGTGATGGGGATTAAGGAGTGCACTTGTGAGGAGCACCAGGGTGAAGTATAAAAGTGTAGAATCACCAATTAATTATGATGAGATTGAGTCAGTGATAACCAATCTTCCAAAAAATAAAACTCCAGGCCCAGACGGTTTTCCTGGGGGAATTCTACCAAACATTCAAAGAAGAAATAATACCTATTCTCCTAAAGCTATTTCAAAAAATAGAAACAGAAGGAAAGCTACCAAACTCATTCTATGAGGCTAATATTACCTTGATCCCCAAACCAGGCAAAGACCCCCTCAAANTGAAACCAGGCAAAGACCCCATCAAAAAGGAGAATTACAGACCGATCTCCCTAATGAATATGGATGCCAAAATCCTCAACAAGATCCTGGCAAATAGAATCCAACAGTACATTAAAAGGATTATCCATCATGACCAAGTGGGATTCATACCTGGGATGCAAGCATGGTTCAACACTCGCAAATCAATCAATGTGATACATCATATCAACAAGAAAAGACTCAAGAACCATATGATCCTCTCAATTGATGCAGAAAAAGCATTTGACAAAATACAGCATCCTTTCCTGATTAAAACCCTTCAGAGTGTAGGAATAGAGGGTACATTTCTCAATCTCATAAAAGCCATCTATGAAAAGCCTACTGCAAGCATTATTCTCAATGGGGAAAAGCTGGAAGCCTTTCCCTTAAGATCCGGAACACGACAAGGATGCCCACTCTCGCCACTATTATTCAACATAGTACTAGATGTCCTTGCAACAGCACTCAGAAGACAAAAAGGGATCAAAGGTATCCAAATCAGCAAAGAAGAAGTCAAACTGTCTCTCTTCGCAGATGACATGATACTCTATATGGAAAACCCAAAGGAATCCACTCCCAAACTATTAGAAGTTATAGAACAATTCAGTAAGGTGGCAGGATACAAAATCAATGCCCAGAAATCAGTTGCATTTCTATACACGAATAACGAGACTGAAGAAAGAGAAATTAGGGAATCCATCCCATTTACAATAACACCAAAAACCATGCGTTACCTTGGAATTAACTTAACCAGAGACGTAAAGGACCTATATGCTAGAAACTATAAGTCACTCTTGAAAGACATTGAGGAAGACATAAAAAGATGGAAAAATATTCCATGCTCATGGATTGGAAGAATTAACATAGTTAAAATGTCCATGCTACCCAGAGCAATCTACACTTTCAATGCTATCCCGATCAAAATACCGAGGACATTTTTCAAGGAACTGGAACAAATAGTCCTTAAATTTGTACAGAACCGGAAAAGGCCCCGAATCACCAAGGAACTGTTGAAAAGGAAAAACAAAGCTGGGGGCATCACAATGCCGGATTTCGAGCTGTACTACAAAGCTGTGATCACAAAGACAGCATGGTANCGGCACAAAAACAGACACATAGACCAATGGAACAGAATAGAGAACCCAGAAAGGAACTGGCACAAAAACAGACACATAGACCAATGGAACAGAATAGAGAACCCAGAAATGGACCCTCGGCTCCTCTTCAATAAATGGTACTGGGAAAATTGGACAGCTACATGCAAAAAATAAAACTTGACCACTCTCTCACACCATACACAAAAATAAACTCCAAATGGATGAAAGACCTCAATGTGAAGACAGGAATCCATCAAAATTCTAGAGGAGAACATAGGCAACAACTTCTATGACATCGGCCAGAGCAACCTTTTTCACGACACATCGCCAAAGGCAAGAGAAATAAAAGATAAAATGAACTTATGGGACTTTATCAGGATAAAGAGCTTCTGCACAGCCAAGGAAACAGTCAAAAAAACTAAGAGACAGCCCACGGAATGGGAGAATATATTTGCAAAGGACACCACAGATAAAGGACTGGTATCCAAGATCTACAAAGAACTTCTCNTGAATGGGAGAAGATATTTGCAAATGATGCTACGGATAAAAGGCTGGTATCCAAGATCTACAAAGAACTTCTCAAACTCAATACACAAGAAACAAATAAACAAAT
>NW_023193550.1:0-578 GCF_002007445.2 Ailuropoda melanoleuca
CACCCCTGTGCCAAATTGATTGGCATCATGATGCAAATATGCAGGATGGAAGACACAGCACATATGGATGGATCTGTGGCGTAATGCTGGGACCAGAAGGATACAGGTATCGAGGAGAAGCGTTTTTAAAACTATGGAGACAATCATTGGATGTGTAAAATTTTAAACAGATGATTCAATTCTCATTTGTGCCTAATGAGAATGGAACTTTGCTTCTGCCACACATGATCATCTATTAACATCAATAGAGATAGTATAACACATATGTCTCTACAATGAGGACATTGAAAGCAAACTAATTTACAACACCTCACTCATTTCAACTAGTATTTAATATTAATTACAGCACAAAAACTCATTTAATGCCTTGAAATCTTGTAGTTCATTATATCAAGGAAACTTGACAAAGGTTTTCCAAAATTTGACAACAATCCTAAAACTTTATAGAATATTACNTATTACAAATCATGAGTTGTGAACCCAAAATAACTTTTCTAATATTTCATTAACAAGTGACAATTTAAATCAAACACGCTAGGGAAAGACTGAATTATTTTTCTGCTTTCTCTATATTGAAA
>NW_023193551.1:0-789 GCF_002007445.2 Ailuropoda melanoleuca
TTAAGTATTTTAAAATATATGTAAATATAAGAATATGTTAAAAGAATTTAGAGAATACTTTTCTGATGTTTTCAATATTAACAATAAAGCAGAGTTTTAAAGAAAACAAAGACGTTTTAACTTTTTTTCATATGGTAGTAACTATAGAAAGGCAGGTTTGACTGGTAGATGAAGGCATGGATAGAGATGTATGAGGACATTCTGAAAAAGACTTTTGGCATTTTTAAGGAATTTAGAGGTAAAAGGTGCTGCATCTTTTCTGTGTATAATTTAACATCAATTTTCACTTTTTATTAATAAAGATATATCATCACTTCTTTCATGCATATGAATTGTGGCTAGATTTAAATTTTTTTGTGTGTATGTGGGAAGAAGGGAGTTCATAAATGGAGTACATTCACAAACCTTTAATTCAGAAACCAATGACATCTATTGTACTCTTGAAGCACAATTTCTCTATTTAATTTTTGATTCTTTATGTGTTGAATACATGGACTCCTTTCTCTCGGTAGGTTGACTCTCACCGCCTCTCTTTATCTGCTAGCCCATTTTCCCATTTCTTTGCTTCCATTCCTAGATCTGTTTCCCAGAGAAAACAGGAGATTTATGATTTAACTTTCTTATACTAATTACCCACCTTTATCCTTGTTCTCTGCTTAANTTTCTCTGCTTAATAGCTATGTAACTACAGTAATTTTAATTTCTTTCTTACACTTTAAATTTTTTTTGTAAACATAAATGCTATTTTTAACTCCTTATTTTGTAACTACTTATACTTTCCAGCTCCCT
>NW_023193553.1:0-604 GCF_002007445.2 Ailuropoda melanoleuca
CATCTCTGAGTTGTGAAGACAGTTATACTCTGTAAGATAAGCGTACAATTCAAGAATTGTGTTTTAGTCATGTAACAATAAGTCTTTTGAAGTTATTTCTAAATTCTTCTTTCTATAAATCTTTACATTTTATAATTTTAAAAACTTGCCAGGGATTAAAATAAATATGATTCAGATTGTCATACTTGTTTACAGTTTATTATAAGAAATAAAGCATTTAATATTGATGGACAATATAAACAGTCGTACTTATTTTTTTAGGAGAANCTTATTTTTTTAGGAGAAACATTAACCCTTCATGACACCAGAATATCTTGCAATTAGTCCTGGAAGGACTCACTTCCCATTTTGTCTATGGATAGTAATATTCTGGTCCCAAATCATCGGACACAGTTTAACTATAACCATTAGACTGTAAAATTATCATAAATCATGGGATATATATAAAACTCTAAGGATATGGTTATCCACATGGAAAATAACAATCTTTGTGTTTAACAGCTATTTTGGTAAGTCAGAGTTGTTTTATGTTTATATTTGTTGAGTAAACATACATACCAGAGACATCATTGTTAACATAGAAAATAACCTTGCTTATGACTAT
>NW_023193554.1:0-649 GCF_002007445.2 Ailuropoda melanoleuca
TAGGTTTTAGAGATGGAGGAACAGATGAATGGATGACAAAATAAATGATTAATACATCCCTGGGACAGATCTGTTGAGGTCTGACCAAAAGCAGTGCTAGATACAAAGGAGATTTAGACCATAGCACAGTCTTATTTAAATATTATCACTAGGAAAAATTCAGACAGTTTTCAACTAATGGAAGTTCTAAATGAAAAGAATTTATGGCATTAAATACAAAACCAAAAATGTGGTTCCTTCTTCCTGCNGGTTCCTTCTTCCTGCCACCAACTATAAATACAGTTCCCGGCTATCTCTTGCCTAGAGATTAGAGATTATTTCACTAGCTTCCTATTTTGCCATATCTTTTTTCCTTCACCAAAGAGATTATCCTTTTTTCTCCTGTATTTTTTTAAAAAGGAAAAAAATTATGCATAAAACCATTAAATTAATATTAACCTAGTCTTAAGTGTTTTTGTTTGCACAGATATTTTTACATAAATAATTATGCTGTATTTACAATACTGTATTCTTTTTTTCATACAAGTTAATCCTCTGGGTATTTTCCCATGTTATTATATAGTCTCCACTATCATCTGTTTTATTTGCTGCATGAGAGTCCATCCAGGAGAAATATCTATATTTTCTATTGTTGGAATTTATTTTAGAC
>NW_023193555.1:0-3489 GCF_002007445.2 Ailuropoda melanoleuca
GCCCTGAGCCGAAGGCAGGCGCTTAACCGCCGTGCCACCCAGGCGCCCCTAGTGTAATTTATTCCTTAAAAAAAAAATGAAAGATGAATGAAAGTGGGGTACAACTGCAAATTAGTATCATCAACTGATGATACTGGCTCCTTTTTTCATTGAGTACCTACTGTGTGCAGGGCCTCAAACAAGATTGTAAACAAATGACAATAGGTAGGCAGAAGCCACTCTATAAATAGCTGTCTTGTTAGCCTGGGCTCAATTTTTATAGAAGAAGGAGGTGTCTGTTTATTTTGTTACTTTTTTTAAAATTGGTGAATTAAAATTTCAGGGCTGAAAGACTTATATTTTTCTCAGAAGATGCTGGTCTAAATCTCTTTGTGGCACCCACAATCATTTCCAGGGTTTGAAGTTTTTATGTATAGCCTACTAAGTGAGTAAAAGGATGGAATTAGTTGTAAAATCATGAAATACCACAGGACATTTGGATCAATAGTGTAAAAGCTTTAGATGTTGTTTCATCAGAAACAATTTCATGAGCTTTTCCATTTAACAGAATTTACTACAGAAAAGAGAGCATATTCTATTTTAGTCTCCTCAGACTTTTTTTTTAAAAATTAAATTTGTAATCTGAGGTACTTAACATGTTTAACCTTTAAAAAAGTCCAAAATAAACAAAAATTAAGAACTCACTGACAGGATGCTCTCATTTCTATTCCTCCATCTATATGAATGAGATGTCCATATTACCTAATATTAGCCAACTTCGAATGAAGGAACCAAAACTGAACATACAACCCTTCAGTTCTTAAAATGCCGTGTTGTCTTTAGTCTCATTTCCTCGCTTTATCTCTGATAACTCAAAAGGAAGAACAGAAACAAATCCACATTGTCTTAAATCATAGGTACTGAGAAAGACGTTCTAACTGTGCCTACAGGGGTAGTACCACGCAACGCAGTTCATCTATTTATAAGATGAAAACACAAGACAGTGGACATAATTCCTGAGTAACCACTAGCAAGGTTTCACTCATGCATCATCTTTAGGCAACAGGAAGAAAACACACTGTCCTACACCCATGAACACACACGCACCCATCTTCATCTCCTTCCTAGATTTTCTTCTCTGGCAGCCTAGAATTATGGCACTGATGAGATACCAAACTGCAGGGGTCAAAAACTGTTATGTCTTCTGGAGTCTAGTAATGAGCCTCTTATCCTCACATGGCTCTTTCTCCTTTCCTTCCTGCACTCCTTTGCGGTGGAATATGTCTTTTTCCCTGAGCAGACAGAGCTAAAGAGGGGAATTCTGCTCCTTTGTCACACACTTTCATACCTCTGCTTAACCCTGCACATGCTACCCCTCACCTCCAACTCCGAGGGAGGAGAAATCACTTACCTAATCCATGTGAGACCAAGGCACAGGGAGTGATTGTGTCTTGAAACCAGGCATCCTTGCATGTTTTCCTGCCTCCGTGTGTTATGCTGACCATGGCCAGGCTCTAGGGCTCTCTCCCTCATGGTTAGAACTAGCGGGCTCACTTCCTCATTCTTGCTCCCTCCACCTTACTTGACATCTATCACATCTTCCCTTCTACCTTCTCTGTTTATAATTATGGGGCCTTTATATTCAACAGCAATCAAGTAGGAAGCCTCCCCTAAGCCTAGAGCCTAACCTGTTTTCCAAAACAACTTTTATAAAATGATATTATTGGATGCTTATCAAACATTAATAAAGTGGTAATTTAGCCAAGGTTCTCCAGAGAAATGGAATGGATAGGATATACAAAGAGCCATTTATAAAAGGAGATTTATCACAGGAATTGGTTCACAAAGTTATGGAGGTCAAGAAGCCCCACAACCTGCCATATGTAATCTAGAGAACCAGGAAAGCTGATAGCATAATTCAGTCCAAGCCTAAAAGCCTGAGAAGCAGGGGGCGGGGAAGGGGAGGTATACCAGTATAACTCTCAGTTGGAGTCTGAAAGTCTGAGAACCAGGAATGCCACTGTCCAAGGGCAGGAGAAGATGGATGTCTCAGGGCAAGCAGAAAAAACAAATTTGCCCTTCCTCCACCTTTGTGTCCTATTCAGGCCCTCAATGGATTGAAAGATCTCCACTCACATGGGTGAGGGTGATTTCTTACTCAATCTACATATTCAAATGCTAATCTCTTCCTGAGACACCCTCACAAATACACAAAGAAATAATATTTACCAGTTCCCTCCCTTAACCTAGTCAAGTTAACACATAAAATTAACCATCACAACTGGTACTTAGTTCCTCATTGGCTGTTGTTTTGTAGGGTATGCTCCCTCAGTACGGATCTCCCAAAGAAGGAAAGGTGATTACTGGGATTCCTGAATGCTGCCCTGAATGCCTATGAAACAATACGAATTTCCTCTCCCTGCCGTCCTTCACTGATCAGACTGCACTATGGTACTCAAAACAACCATGACATCTTTGTGCGCACAATTCTCTATAATTCTCAGTTTTCACATATGCTATCTCATCTGACTCTCACCAACCTGGTGAGATTGAGACAACAAAGATTTTTATCAACTCAGTTTATAATAACAATACTAAGGCTAAAAAGAATTACTTGGCTTACACAATGAGTTTATAAAAGGGCCAGGACCAAAAGCTGAGATCTAGAATTTACAGGTCAGGACCTTTCCCTCCATGTACCACCACAGTCACTAGTTCTGAAAGGGAGAAATGGACCTGTATTGGGGAAACATGTAATGGGGATTTTGTGAATATTTGGACATAAGAGGAGTGTGAAAGTACATGTCCGTGTGTACACCTATGTTGGCAAACTACCAGAACATAAAAGGGATATACATCATCATTTGACCTAGCACAATTTTAGTGAGTCTTAGTATTTCTTGAAAATTAGTCCAGGACTAAACTTGTCCATCCCCCTTCCTCTTGGAAATTAACACAATAGCAAGAGTCCTCATGAACTCTTTCTGTTCACTTTTCTCAGTTTAACACAGGGAATCCTACCAGATTTCACCACCAATAGGAAGTAACCAATAATGCTACTATATATAGTCATATGATGCCACATCCTTCTTTTCTTCCACAGAATAGGCAACATACTTCCAAAGCAAAAAGTTTCATTATTAACAGTACAAAAATCCTCTTTTCTAACACTTCTTACCTACCAAGTACTTCTCTTAAATTAGAATTGTACAATTAAACTAGAAAACCCCCAGAAACAATAAAAAAGTGGGAAGATAAGATAGAGGTTATTGGACATCTATATCAGTATAGACAAGGTTGCCCTGAGATGATTGGCATTGAGATCTATCTAATATTTTAGGACAAGAGCAAATCCCTATTGTGATAAAATAAAAATGATTCTGGCTTNTAGAATAATACACTCACTACGTTATTATAGTAACAGTCTACACACAACAGTGCAGCCAGACTGGAGATATGGAGCAAAAGGACAATGACAACCACATTAAACAAACTTGGCAGGTAATGGAG
>NW_023193556.1:0-553 GCF_002007445.2 Ailuropoda melanoleuca
CTTAATTTTCACCTCTTTATCAGTCTGTCAATTAGAGAAATTAAGTATATTCCTGTCTTGCAATACTTTTGCAATGCATTAATAGTGTTATATGAGTAATTAAATTCCTTTACAAAATTGGTTTTTTTTTACACTAAGAAAAGCATAAATAAATATGAATTCACTGATTTACTTATTCAAACCTTCTACAATGTGTTTTATGACAGCATGATAAATTCCAAACACTATTTTAAGGGCTGGAAGTAAGACTGCATAAGAACAAAAGAACTCTTAAAAAATTTACNCATAAGAACAAAAGAACTCTTAAAAAATTTACGATCTACGAAGAGGGAAGAGATAGGATAAACAAGCAAATAATTCATCAAATAATATTTTCTGTATTAAGGCAAAAAATCACAGCATGATAGAAAGACTTGGAGTAGATGGTTTTTTTGTTGTTGTTGTTTTAATGGTGTGATTAGAAAAGTTCTTTAAATATTTATTTTATTTTAGAGAGAGAGTGAGAGCGGGGGAGGGTCAGAGGAAGAGACTCTCAAGTAGACTCCCTGATGCG
>NW_023193557.1:0-653 GCF_002007445.2 Ailuropoda melanoleuca
GATTTTGTCACCTCCTGATCTCCTTCCCCTACCCCAAGATGAGCTATGGCTTCAGCTGCTGGGCTCTCCCCAGAGGGCATGGGTCCTTTAAATCAGGGGGCCACTGGGGTCCCCCTGAAGCCCCCCTGAAGCTCTAACCATCTGGAGTGGGGTTAATCCATGCATGCAGCAGCCGACACATAATATAACAATGCCATTATTTCTTTCATTTCCTAAAGAATGTTCCCAAGGGGCCAAGTTGCTCAATGAAATAATTCCGCCATTGTGGAAGGCATCACATTAGTCATCAAGAGCCAAAGAGCATGAAATGTAATTCCTACCTGACTATGACTGTATTTGATAAAAGCNCTACCTGACTATGACTGTATTTGATAAAAGCAAATCTTTTCTATGTTTTTGTAAAATTCGAGTTCAGTTCTCTAGTGCCTGATTTGAAACTGCATAGCCATGTCTCCTAGGCCTGCGTGAGCCCTCACCCGATACCCTGCCCAATTGTTCACTCAAGCAGTTGCTTCCCACATGACTCAGGGACCTGAACTGTCCGCAAACGAAAATCACCTCAGTTCCTCGCACACGCCTAGGGTGCTGCGTAGGGGGTGTCAGGCAGTTCACAACTGGGTGAATAAAATGACTTTCCGTAGTGTTTTCTATAA
>NW_023193558.1:0-583 GCF_002007445.2 Ailuropoda melanoleuca
CATGTTGGGCTAATTAAGAAGATTATTCCGTTCATTGTAGAAAGCCCATCTGGTGGAGGGCTGGGCAATTTTCTAGGATACCTGGGCTACTGGAAGGGATGGCAAGAAAATGTCTGCTTGCCTTCTTGTCCTCTCTCAATAGTCTCTTCCCTCCTACGAAAAGACCAAAACATTAGATTTACCTAAAGATGGCCACTCAGAGGTCTTCCCCTGATGCAACTGAAGGACAAGAAAAGTGGTTGAGATGAGTAGGGCTTGTCTAACACTGGAAACTAGGGGTGACTATGGGGTGATTTGGAGGTTTCCACGAGGGGTTGGCTCCAGTATGTCTCTCCCATAGCCCCCAAATGCCCACCATCAGGGTCCCGAGGGGATCAACTCTAGGAAGTAAACACTCTGCTGACGGCATGAGCGACTCAGCCCCCTTTGGGCTACCTGANGGCCCCCTTTGGGCTACCTGAATAGAAAAGGATAGTTTTACTGGAACGAAGAGTGGACCAGGTAGAAATTCGTTTGTTATTTGGGTGGGTTTCTTAACCACTTTGTACTTTGCTTGAGTCTTCTGTCAACTCAGGAAGGGGCC
>NW_023193559.1:0-1988 GCF_002007445.2 Ailuropoda melanoleuca
GGAGAGATGTTTCTGAAAGAACAGCTTTCTACATCTGTACATTGGACCTAGATGTCATGAGTACCGTTTTATTCTCATCAACCGGTGCCAGATGTGGGAAAGAATACAACAAACCTGGAAGATCACTGCCTTCATTCTAAGGTTGTTGAACCTTTGCATATCTGGGAGGCCTGCGTGTGGGGAGTCTGGAAGAGGGATCATCAGCGATAACAAAGGGAAATTGGCATGCTTATTTAGGCAGACTAAAGCTGCATGAGGAATTGCCCAAAGGAGGAAAACTCAGCAGCATTAGAGGGTATAGTTACAGGTGATCATGCGCCAAAACAGGGTTTGAAACAGTTTGTGCGCTATCTGAGAAAATCCCATAAATAGGGGCCCAGATGAACCGAAGTTAAAATTGGGAAATAGAGTATTTCACAACAATTCTTGGAGAGGCATATCTTTCTAGAGCTGCTAAGGAAATCACTACACCCCTTTCAAACCCTTGTTCTCATTACCAGAATTCTGAAAAACTTTGCAACCCCTATTCAGTGTCCAAAGTGAAGCCAGAGAATCTCTAAAGCAGTATCAGAAGCAATGGCCCAGAGTCCCTTAGCTGCCATTACATGCCCAGCATGAGTTCAGCAATATGCAAATGCAGAGCAGAAAGTCCAAGTCTCTCAGACTTCAAAGTACATAAAATTTGAATTCCTAGGACACCACCTGCAAGAGTTTCTAAATGCCTGAGTAGATGAGAAGTGATTTATTCTCCCAGATGGAAAGGATTCTTCCCCAGATCATACTTAGCTTTGTCCACCAATTTGACCTCCTCAAAGGATTTGAAAAATAATTAGCATGCCTGCCTACCTCCAAAATATGTGCCTTCCAACATAAGTTTCCCTTTTTTAAAAAAAATTATTGGGGCCCCAGGCTGGCTCAGTCAGTGCAGGGGCTATTGAATTCAGGGTTGTGAGTTGGAGTCCCACATGGGGTATAGAGATTACTTTAAAATAAAATCTTTAAAAATTGTTATCAAATAATTATATGACCTTGTTAAAAACTCAAATAATGCAGGAGAATATATAGAAGGTAACAGGAGCCCCTGCCCTCCTATCTTCCACCCTCAGCCTTTCAACTCAGCCACCCTTCTAATCCTTTCAGCTGCTCACATCAGGGATATTCCTGTATAACTTGAAGTCTAATCACAAAGATACATTAAACACACCCAAAAGGAGGGGGCATCTTATAAAATAATTGATCTGTGTGCTTCAAAAATATCAATGTCATGAAAGACAAAGAAAAGCTGAGGAATGTTCCAGTTGGAAGGGAAATGACAACTAAATGTAGTACATGATTCTAGATGGATTCTGAATGGAAAAAGGAAATTGCTGTAAAAGACATTATTGAACCAATTTTCAAAATTGAAATGTGACTGGGGGATTCGATAAGAGGCTTGTGTCCAGATTTAAAAATCTGTATTTTTTTTCAGATTTAGAATATTATAATCATACAGTGTTGTGTTAGATAAAATGTCATATTCAGATGAAAATACTATATTTAATTCAGTATTAGTTATTATACCTAACTGATACTATATTGTATTAGATAAAAGTGTAGGATTCAGGTTTAGAATATTGTGTTCATATTCAAGGTATTGATTCAGATTTTCTGAAGTTTATAACTAGTCAGGTTATGTAAAAGAATGTCCTTATTCTTAGGAAATACACACAGCTTTAAGAGATAAAGAAGCAGGTACAGCCACAATGGCAAAAAGTATGGAAGTTCTTTAAAAAATTAAAATGAGAACTACCATAGGATCCAGCAATCCCACTTCTGGGGATAGATCCAAAGGAGGTGAAATCAGTACCTTGAGGAGATATCTGCACCCCCCGGGGTCACTGCAGTATTATTTACAAGAGCCAAGACATGGAAACCCCCTAAGTGTTTACTGACAGATGAATGGATAAAGAAAGTGAGATATATACATATAATTGAGATATATATATATA
>NW_023193560.1:0-1255 GCF_002007445.2 Ailuropoda melanoleuca
GCTTGGTGGCGCACGCTCCCGGCTCACGGACTCAGTCTGCTGTTTCCAGAGTGCGGGTCCCCGGTCCGCCCACTCCCCGGTGCAGGTGGCCCGCCAGCCTCCCTGCGCGCGCGCTCCTGGAGCTCGCGTTCTAAGTCTGCTCTCTCGCGGGTGCCGTCTGCGAGTCCGCCTGCTCCCCCGTGCAGGTGGCCTGCCAGCCACCAGCCACCCCGCGTGCGCTCCCGGAGCTCCCGTTCTCAGTCGGCTCTCTCAGGTGTGCGGGTCTGCAGTCTGTCCGCTCCCCCGTGCAGGTGGCTACCACTTCCCGGCACCCTGACACGGCAGCTCCCTCCCCCTTCTGTTTAGCTTCCAATATCTGTGCGCGGTTTCATGGCTCCCCGCTTCGTACCTTGATACTCAGCGCTGGAGATGTTCATTTGTAGAGATCCAGATGTATCTTCCTGCGTCTCAGGCTGATTCCGTGGATGTTCCTGCTGGTCTGGTACCTATCCAGCTCAACTCAGGAGACCGGCTGAAAAAGGGGTCCCCTACTCCTCCGCCATCTTAACCNGAGTGTTTTCTTTTTGAACTCTGAAAAATCTCATTGTGACGTACAGCTTTAACTATTCCTCTCATTTATAAAACATTATAACAGTTAGTATTTAAAAGAAATTTTGTGTATACTGCACAGCCAAGTTTGGCATCTGGAGGAGTGGGAACATTTTATCCAGGGAGATGCACTAAAACTCAGCAGCCAGCAGTATATGAAACAGCAGATCAGACAGACCAAGATATTTTATCTGTTGTAACCTTAAAATGTATCTTTAGGTGTGATAAGGCAAATCCCTAGACATTCAACTGTCACATTTCAATTATTGTAATATAAAAAAAAATGAGGGCCATATAGAGTAATAGGAATTTTCCCTTTGAAACAACAACAATAAAAAACAGGGGCAGCACTATAGGAGTCAATGAACATCAAGGAACAAAGGAGAGTGATTCCTGAGAGATGGGGAACAAATAAGATAGCTTTATGATTGACTTAGCACACTGTAGTAAGTGGCTTTTCAGTCTGTGGCACAGGAAATGGGAACTCAGGCAAAACCCAGTGGATTCTCTAAGTGAGGAGATAAAATTTAGAGTCTAGGGAGACTAAGGTGGCTAAGCGTTCAAAGAATAAAATATTAGATAGGAAAGAACTGTACGGCAAGACAGATCTTAAGATCTTCAAAGGATTTTCTTAGGGTATTTAATTATTGATCAGAATTTGTGTGAG
>NW_023193561.1:0-1150 GCF_002007445.2 Ailuropoda melanoleuca
TTTATTTTTTACTCAGATAGAAGGCCCTAAACATTAAAAAATGTGGTTGTAACAGTAGGCTGTAGACATTAGTAAAATAACAGTATAAGCTAGTTACCTTTTTATGAGTAAGGGCGCTGAGTAGAAATAAGGATAAAAATGAATTTGATTAAAAATATATAAACGTACAAACAAGAAGTTTCATTTCAAAGGTAATAAAGGGAAATTAAAAGTTGTTTTTATCTAATGAAATATCAGTAAAAAAATGTTAAAATAATTTTTAAATTGCATTATCTGAACACTGGGGAAAATACCATGGACAATGGTATATAGTCAGATATTTCTACTGCAAATATAAAATGGCTTAAGAAATTTGAAAATAGGGGTGCCTGGGTGGCTCAGTTGGTTGTGTCTGACTCTTGATTTCAGCTCAGGTCTTGATCTCAGGGTTGTGAGCTCAAGCCCCATATTGGGCTCCAGGCTGGGCATGGAGCCTACTTAAAACAAATTTTTTTTTGAAAATATGTGGGCAAACATAATGGGCTGAATCCATACATTTGCCTTTACTCCTTCCTAGAGCCTGCCTAAAATGACAATAAAAGTTTTTTTTTAACCCATAAAATCACTAAGAAACGTAAAGAAGTATGGATAAATGACAACAGAAGCTGAAGCTGGAGGCTGATCTGTGAGGAATAACCAACTGAGATTCAAGAAATCAGGAAGCTATGTGTCCTAGGTATGTGGGGCAGGAAAGCCAAGAAGAAGCAAATTGATTTCCATTGCGCAACCCCCAGAAGGATCAAGAATTGCAAGCACTAGGCACCTGTGTAGTGGGTGGGGCTTAGAACTGGAGATTTGATTGAAAATCTATTAAAAGTAACTAGACTTCTAGACCAGCCTGTCCCCTCCTCTTGCACACAGGAAATTCAACCCATCCCCACCATTCCTCCTTTCCTCTCATAGATTATTGGAAGTTTCTTCTCTGGAGAATTAAATCAAGATATATGGGCCCAGGGCCATCAGATATATCTATGGGTGAATGATAAAAATAGAGGGATGAAGTAATACCTAAGTAGTGAAGAATCTTCACTACTAATATGTGTGCAGGGAGTTTCTGCACTGCATACCTGCTCCATTCACTTACTCAACTTTCAAAATACTCCTAGCTAGG
>NW_023193562.1:0-615 GCF_002007445.2 Ailuropoda melanoleuca
CTAGTTGGTGTTTATCTACATGGGCACTGCATATGATGAATTATTCCTATGATCGTGGAAAATATGCTAATAATCCAGTGACACATAACTTGCATTGAGAAATATAATCAATTTGTATCAAGGTGTACATTCAAGCCTGCACTTAAACCTCAGGGTATTGTGACTTACACCTGTTCTTTTTCAGTTACCTCTGAAATACAGTTGTTAATNAGTTGTTAATACAAGTGTTAGCTTAGGCAATTCAAGGTATATATTTATGGAGACAATTTTGTATGTAGATAATATGGATTAAACCATTGATCAGTAATGTGAAGCAACATGAATACATCTATCTTTTAGCTCTTCATCCATCCACCAATTTATGCATCTGTCTTTTAATTTATTTATTTATTTTATTTAATTAATTTTATTTACTTTATGCCTGAACTAAAAATCATTCTTGTTCAACTGTATCTGGGCACTTGAACAGCCTTTTTCTTCATTTTGTAAATACTAAAAATATTTCTGAAATAAGCAAAAAAAAATTTATTGTCAAACTTAAAATCACATTTTATTATGATTCTATAGCAAAAATAAAATTAATACTCAAGAAAGAAGACTTCAGATTTAAAGTTG
>NW_023193563.1:0-1527 GCF_002007445.2 Ailuropoda melanoleuca
TGCCCTTCAACAGATGACTGGATGAAGAAGCTGTGGTCCATATATACAATGGAATATTACTCAGCTATCAGGAAGAACGAATTCTCAATATTTGCTGCAACATGGATGGCACTGGAGGACACAATGCTAAGTGAAATAAGTCAAGCAGAGAAAGACAACTATCATATGATTTCTCTCATCTATGGAACATAAGAACTAGGATGATCGGTAGGGGAAGAAAGGGATAAAGNAGGGGGTAATCAGAAGGGGGAATTTAACATGAGAGACTATGGACTATGAGAAACAAACTGGTGGCCTCAGAGGGGAGGGGGGTGGGGGAATGGGATAGACCGGTGATGGGTAGTAAGGAAGGCACGTATTGCATGGTGCACTGGGTGTTATACGCAACTAATTAGTCATCGAGCTTTACATAGGAATCCGGGGATGTGCTGTATGGTGACTAACATAATATAATAAAAAATCATTAAAAAAATAAAAATAAAATAAAATAAATAAATAAGGAAGAAAAAAAAATAAAGATATAATAGCTGTGAACTTTCCAAAGATGGGGAAGAATCTGAACATACGAGTCCACAAAGCTAGAACACCCTATTATTCCAATGCAGAAAGACCATTTCCAAGACACTTTATAACAAAACTGTCAAAAATAAGTTATAAAGAATCTTAAAGGCAGCTGGGAAAAAAAGAAAGTAATCTACAAAAAACTTCCCATTTAACTATCAGTGGAGTTCTCAGCAGAAATTCTATAGGATAGGCAAAAAGAGAATGAAATACAAAAGTATTAAAAATTAAATATTGACAGCTAAAAATATGCTATCTGGCAAAGTTATCCTTCAGATATGAAGGAGAAATAAACACTTCCCAGACAAACAAAGGCTGAGCTGAAAGAGTTCACCACCATTAGAACTGCCTTGCAAGAAATGCTGAACTAAAATGAAAAGATGACGCTAATTAGTAACACAAAACATGTGAAAGTACACAACAGTCTGTTAAAGGTGTAAAACGGAATTAGAAGGCTGAACTCTATACTAGAATGGTGTGTAAATCGCTTAACCATAGTGTAAAGATGAATGAAAAAGAGTATTAAAATAATTACAGCTATTGGGGCGCCTGGGTGGTGCAGTCATTAAGCGTCTGCTTTAGGCTCAGGGCGTGACACCGGAGTTCTGGGATCGAGCCCCACATCAGGCTCCTCCGCTAGGAGCCTGCTTCTTCCTCTCGCACTCCCCCTGCTTGTGTTCCCTCTCTGCTGGCTGTCCCTGTCAAATAAAGAAATAAAATCTTTAAAAATAAAAATAAATAAATAAATAAAATAATTATAGCTATTATACTTTGTCNATAAAATAATTATAGCTATTATACTTTGTCAATGAATTCACAGCATAAAATGAACTAAACTGTGACATCAAAATATAAAAGGGAAAAAATTTAAGCTGGACAGTGATATGAAAAAAACTGTAAAAGGGGAGAGGTAAAAGGTGGAAATTTTAATGCCCCCCCAAAAAATGTAAGTTTCTATCAGTATAA
>NW_023193564.1:0-670 GCF_002007445.2 Ailuropoda melanoleuca
ACAGTTTTAAGGATTACAAGTATCACATTTGGTAAAATAATCATAATAGTCACTATTTTCAAATGAGCACCACTGCACAAAGAACACAGCTTTTGGAATCATTCAAATGTAGATTCAAGTCACAGTTCTGCCATTTACTAGCCTACATTTTCTCATGGGGTGAGGATTATGAGAGATTTAATAGGTAGTCCCAAAGTGTTACTTTCCTTACCCCTGATTATCATACAAATTCTTCCTGAACCATTTAAAACTAAAGCTACCCTACAACCCAGCAACTGCACTACTAGGTATTTCTCCAAAGGATACAAGCATACTGATCTGAAGGGGCACCTGCACCGCAATGTTAACAGCAGCAAGTCCACAATAGCCAAACTATGGAAAGAGCCTAGATGTCCACTGGCAGATGAATGGATAAAGAAGATGTGGAATATACACACAATGGAATATTACTCAGCCATCAAAAAGAATGAAAACAGAGGAAGGGAAGGAAAAAAAAAAAAGATGAAAACAGGGATGGAGGCAGACCCTAAGAGACACTTAACTATANTAGACAACTACCACAATTTCACTCATATGTGGAAGTTAAGAAACAAAACAGACAAACATAGGGGAACGGAAGGGAAAAAAAAGATGAAAATAGGGAGGGAGGTAGACCCTAAGAGACTCTTAA
>NW_023193565.1:0-561 GCF_002007445.2 Ailuropoda melanoleuca
TAGATTACCCAAGCAATTATAGTAAAACTTCTAGATAGGTAATTTAATAGACAGTTCTATTTTTGGCAGAAGAATTTGTAGCTTGAATTTTGACTCTAATCAGTAAGGGCTGCTCTTAACTGGAGCAAGTTTGTCTTGCCACGTTGCCTACTTTCACGGAGGCCCTGAAAGATGGCTCAGGAATGGTAGGCTGGGCTGTGATGAGAAAGGGAAAGCCCAGAATTTACACACTTGCAACTTATTTGTGGCAATTTTCTTGCTGTGGTTATGATCACTGAGTTTCCTTTTCTTCCCTCAACCATTTTGTTCTTTAAGACCCTTTTCCAAAACAGACTCTAATTTCTCAGATACATGGTAGAAGGTGGGACGCTCCTAGGAAAAGAAACAGAAGGCAGCTTTCAGCAGCATTCATCATGTGATGGCATTNCCCATTCATTGTGTGATGGCATTCCTCCCCTTACTTAAGCAAGGGTCACTGAAGAGCTATCACCCATGAGTAATTATTTGAATAATAGGAAATGAATTTCTGGAAAACTTTACCTTTTTGTAAAATTAACCCTG
>NW_023193566.1:0-573 GCF_002007445.2 Ailuropoda melanoleuca
CAGGCCTCCAGGGACACTTGCTTCTGCTGGAGGGCCGTCTCCCGGCTCAGACGCTCCTGGGGATTCAGCTGAGCCAGCCCGGCGAACTGAGCTAGAGCAGGGGATGGGACACCCGTGACCATCATCTCCCAGCTTCCTGCAGGAAGCCCAGTGGAACACACACACCTGTTCTGGAGGCAAGGCCCTCAAGGCCCTGCCCAACATCGGACCAATGGCAACTTGGGGTTCTAGCAGCCAAGCGGGCCAGACGTGAGCAGGCTCTGGGCCCTGGCCTCTCCACTTGATCTCCCCTTTAGGGAGTGTGCAGATGGAAGCCTGAGGCCACAGCTGACGAGGATCCTGCCCCGAGGCCTCCCCTCCCACCTTAGTCTACACAGCTGCCTGCCCAGACCTCCTCACGCCACATGGGGGTCCAGCGTGGCGCCNTGCCTCGCTGCCCGGTTCCATGTGTGCCCTCACCCTTTACTACCTGGGGCAATGCGGGCAAATCATTTCATTCTTCGGGCCTCAGTTTGCCCATGTGCAAAATGGGAGAATCTCGGCCCTGCCTCAGTAGCTCACTGAGGAGTAAGT
>NW_023193567.1:0-755 GCF_002007445.2 Ailuropoda melanoleuca
CCACAGAGCTGCAAGCAGCAGACCCTTCAGCCCGCACACACCTGCTGAGAACGCACTGCGGCTCAGCCAAGGGAGCTGCCAGACCACAGAAGCAGACCAGTCGGGGTAACTGACTGCGGGCCAAGGGCCAGGGTGGCCAGCGAATGAGCCTGGGGGACACAGGGAGCCCGAGCTGCCAGCTCTGGGGTTGAGAGCCCTCACCACCTGGTGCACTAGGTGTCTGAGGAACCTCTGCTAGGACACACCTGCCTGCCCAGGTGTCTCAACAGCTGACCTTGAGAGCATCCCCCAGGGCCCCAGCATGCAGGAGTCCGGCTGTGGCCCCTCTGCCAAGTCCCAGGGCCCTTTCCGCCCTGACCCTGCCGGATCCTGGCTGAGAGACACCAGGGGAGCCACGGAATGTGGACAGCTTGTCCAGGCTTACGGAAATCTCACCTCGCCGCCTCCTGTCCAGCTCCCGCCCACNCGCCCACACAAACCTGACCCAAGACCCTGGGTGGTCCCAGCTTGGGGACCCCGCGCTCTCCCTCTTGCCTTCTGCAGGAGTAAGTGCCCAAAGCCAGGCAAGGTAAGGGTCAACGTGCTGCACAGAGGGTCCCAGGACCCTGGTCTCCCACCCACCAGGGCTCCGGAGAGACCCCCGGGCCCCTGCCAGAAGCCCAGCCTTCTCTGCAGGCGTTCTCGCTGTGGCCAACCACCTACGCCAGTGGAGCAGCTCTGGGGGGATGTTCATGTGCCCCCTCCCCATCCAGTGG
>NW_023193568.1:0-759 GCF_002007445.2 Ailuropoda melanoleuca
CCACAGAGCTGCAAGCAGCAGACCCTTCAGCCCGCACACACCTGCTGAGAACGCACTGCGGCTCAGCCAAGAGAGCTGCCAGACCACAGAAGCAGACCAGTCGGGGTAACTGACTGCGGGCTAAGGGCCAGGGTGGCCAGCGAATGAGCCTGGGGGACACAGGGAGCCCGAGCTGCCAGCTCTGGGGTTGAGAGCCCTCACCACCTGGTGCACTAGGTGTCTGAGGAACCTCTGCTAGGACACACCTGCCTGCCCAGGTGTCTCAACAGCTGACCTTGAGAGCATCCCCCAGGGCCCCAGCATGCAGGAGTCCGGCTGTGGCCCCTCTGCCAAGTCCCAGGGCCCTTTCCGCCCTGACCCTGCCGGATCCTGGCTGAGAGACACCAGGGGAGCCACGGAATGTGGACAGCTTGTCCAGGCTTACGGAAATCTCACCTCGCCGCCTCCTGTCCAGCTCCCGCCCACACAANTGCCCACACAAACCTGACCCAAGACCCTGGGTGGTCCCAGCTTGGGGACCCCGTGCTCTCCCTCTTGCCTTCTGCAGGGGTAAGTGCCCAAAGCCAGGCAAGGTAAGGGGCAACGTGCTGCACAGAGGGTCCCAGGACCCTGGTCTCCCACCCACCAGGGCTCCGGAGAGACCCCCGGGTCCCTGCCAGAAGCCCAGCCTTCTCTGCAGGCGTTCTCACTGTGGCCAACCACCTACGCCAGTGGAGCAGCTCTGGGGGGATGTTCATGTGCCCCCTCCCCATCCAGTGG
>NW_023193569.1:0-591 GCF_002007445.2 Ailuropoda melanoleuca
TATCTAGTGACTCTGGCCACAGATGGGGCATCAGAAGTTTTCTATCACCCCAAGTGATTCTAGGGGCAACAACCTAGTTAATGTCTAATCTAGAATGCATAAAAATTAAAAAGCAAATACAGAAGACTTACCTCTATTTGTCTGTCTTTGTAAGTCATGTTAAGAAGCCATGGGGACATCATTGACAAACTGGATTGGAATAATTCCTGAATAAAAGAGGTGATAATGAAAACAATGTAATAATGGCTGACATTTACTAAATACCTACTCCTTTTCAACTTTGTCATTGTGCTTTACCTTCAGTAATTCATTTAAGTCCTCAAACCACTCTGAANTAAGTCCTCAAACCACTCTGAATCAGGCTTTGAAATGCTCTATGAGGGGATACTTCACCTGGAAAGAGAAGTTAACTAACTTGGCAAGGTTACTAAGTAAGAAACACAACATTTGGTGCACCAGGGTGGCTCAGTTGTTAAGCGTCTGCCTTCGGCTCAGGGTATGATCCCGGTGTCCTGAGATTGAGCCCCACATCAGGCTCCTCCGCTGGGAGGCTGCTTCTTCCTCTCCCACTCCCCCTGCCTGTGTTCCCTC
>NW_023193570.1:0-7433 GCF_002007445.2 Ailuropoda melanoleuca
CCTCATGATGGGCAGCGAGCTCTCCTTTGTGCCCCTCCCCACTGCGAACCCATCATGGGGGACTGTGCAGACATCACTGTCACTAAATGTTCAACAGCCATGGTGTCACTAGGGCATCCCAGTACCCCTGCACTGGCACGAACAGGAAGAGAATGGAACGAAAGTTGCCCTGCTGATTTTCTCTCCATTCTAGAATTGTAGTAGGAAACAATGGAATTCACTCACCTACATATTCTTTTTCAAGTCCCTGACACTTTTTACCCAGGACCCAGAGACTCAGAATCGGCAAAAGGACTTGCCTTGTCCTTCAACACAAACTCCAGGTCATTCTGCAGTTTCAAGACCAGCTTCTCTGATTCCGAAAGCTTTTCCACAACTTCAATAATCTCCTTCTGTAATCGACTGTTTTCCTATAAGACACAAACCAGCAGTTTGCCAGGCTTTAAGAGTGGAGGACAGAGCTGTGGGCATCTGGTCTCCCCTCTGCATCAAAGACTTATTCCCAGCAGCACTCACAATCAAGGAAGAAACCTGCAAATGCAATGTGACTGGTACTCACTGCCTGGGCACCCACAGGGGAGGTCGTGCTGGGGACCAACCCCACAGAGCCCCCCACCAGTGCTTGTCGCTTTCCCCATTGCCCCTTCTTCTCCTGCCCTGAATGCTCAAGAAGGCCATGAGTAACACGAGAAGAGGTTGGGGGCAATCCTTTCTGAGCCGTTGTCTAAATGAGGGATTGGAAATAGCACCCTCACAGCTCAGATGTCCCCCAGGGGAGGAAGGCAGTACCCACAGACACGGGAAACCAGTGAGAAGAGCAGTAAGAACACAGTTCAGGCAAGGACGCAGCTTCTCCCCCAGGGAGACAGAGACCAGGCAGATGTGGAAAGAATCTGCAGGCTCTGTGTTAGGAGAGGAGGAGGAAGGCAGGAGCACAGGAGGGACCAGTGGACATGGGGCCAGGGGACACCTCTGTATAGGACCAAATGTAGGGTGGCTGTGGGTCACAGGACATTCACCAAAGCCCAGAAAACCCCATTTCCTTCAGGCTACACACCCAGGACTCCAACAGGGTGGGCTTTAGGTTTTGGTCTTTTGCTGACCCCACAGATGCTCTGGTCTCTGGGGATGGGTGGGTGTGGCAAAGCTGGCCGCTGCTGCTGACCCTCCCTGACCACTATCCTCCTGAGTCAAAGCAGAGAGTGAGAGCCCCTAAGGTCTCAACCTGTCCTGCTGTCCCATGACCAGAGAAAAGGAAGAGGCAATGCCTCTCGTGGAAAAGCCAGGACCCTTTCTGCTTTGGCTGAGAAATGTGCTTTCTCTGTGGCTGCAGCCAACGTTCCTTAGTTAGAAATAAGGAGTTTCCCTACCATGGAGGTAGTCATGTTCCTGACAAGGAAAATGTGGGGTGTGGGAGGATGAACCCTCAGGCAACCTCCTTTCTGTCATTCAGGGCAGGACGACCCGGGGAGACACTGCTCCCCACCCACCTTCAGGGCCAGGGTCAGCTTTTCCCGGAGGCTGGCCTCCTCGGCATGCAGGCGCTCCAGGTCCTTCTCCAGCACAGCCCTTTGCTTGCAGGTCTGCTCCCAGAACAGCTCACGTTCCCTCTCCTCCTCGGACCGCAGGAGGCTCAGCCTTTCCCGGTATCCCTGCTCCAGATGTCTGTGAAGCACACACAGAATATGTCATGTTGGGTCCCAAGGGGCCCCCCAGGCCCATACTGACCCCTCCCTCTCCAGGGACATCTCCTAGGCAACATGGATTTTTTTCCCTGGAACCTTTCTGCCAGGAGCACTTGGCCACACTATCTGGGATTCAATTGTTCCTGCCTGACAGATGGGGTCACTGAACCTCAGCTAAACTGCACATGCTGTAAGGGCAGGGGCTCTCCTTTAAAGCCCCCTTACCCTGGGCCTGCAGGTGGATGTGCCCCCACGCCCCCCAGGGCTAGGGGAGGTGACAAGGGAAGCCAGCAGGTCCCTGAGGCCTCTGGAGTGAGCTTGCCAATGCTCTCTGTGGGTAGACCTCTCTGATGCCCTCTCCTTTCAGCCACCTCCTACAGCAGGGCAGCCTGGATAACCAAATGTGCACCAAAGCAAGCCTCTCATGCAGGACCCAGGCAACGTAAAAACTGTGGACAGTGAATCCCAAAGCAATCAGAAGAGAAGGTAGGAGGCGTTTACCCCCTCAGTTTCTGCCTTATTCTTTTGTAAGAACCATTTTTTTTATCAGCAAAAAGTGCCAAACCTTAGTTTTATTTATTTATTTTTCAAAAGATTTTATTTATTTGAGAGAGAGAGAAAAAGAGAGAGAGAGAGCATGCAAGAATGGGGGGAGGGGCAAAGGGAGAGAGAGAAGCAGACTTGCCGCTGAGTGAGGAGCCCGATGTGGGGCTCAATCCCAGGAACCTGAGATCATGACCCGAGCCGAAGGCAGACGCCCAATCAGCTGAGCCACCCAGGCGCCCAAATCTTAGTTTTATCATTGAAACAGTTGCTTAGCAGGATTTCTCAAACCAAGTCTCTCTAGACGGAAGATAAGAGAAACTCTTACTTCATTCAGCAGAGGGCTTGGCAATGTTAATAATTCAGCAGAGAACACCGGGGGTTTGTCCTCCAGCCCCCTCCAGACAGTCTAGACTTTCTCATCTCAGAACTTTAAGGAAAGAACACCCAGCAGGAAAGGAGATGGAGAAAGAACAGCTGGTACTTAGGGGGAAAAGAGTAAGACGAATCTAGCTAATGTAACACTCCACAAACCTTTGGGGTAGTTTTAAAAACACCTATTTGACCGTTATCACTCCATTCTTTAAAAACTTTAGAAATACCCAACAAAAGAAAAATGGACAAATAAAATATGGCAGACACACATAATGGGAGGCTCTGCAGTCATCACAAAAGTATGTATGATATACCATTTTGTAAATATGTACATGGAAAAAAGAAGCGAAGGACATAAAAAACGTCAAGAGTGATAAACTCTGGGTGAAATTTCTGCTTTTATTTTTACTTTCACTTGTATTTTCTACAATGAACATGTATCATTTATTACTCCTGTAATGAGAAAAACCTAATGCAGCCATAACAACTATTTCTAGAAACTCCTGATAATGCTCCATTACTCATGGGGCAAAACCCAAACTCACAGGGCCTTCATGGATCCCTTGACTAAGGAGCCCTCAGACTAAGATAAGGCTTTCAAGTTTGTGACTCTCTGACTGGAGGAAAGACATCATACAATTCTTCCCACGTACTTGAGAGAGAGTCAAGCCTAACACGCTGCGACTGAAGCAAATGCGACTGAAGCAAATCAGTTTATAGTTACTTAAGCTGATCATCTCAAATCAACTTGTATTTAGCTCTTGGGCACAGTTCTTTAAAAAGGAGTTTTCTCCCTTGAACAACATTAACCAAGGGCTGGCAGGTGGCCCCTCCCGCCCCAGTCCCCATGAGGCTGCAACCCAAGGTCTCAGTGGCACCAGAATCAGTCCCACTCCTGCTCAGGTGGGATCCCTAGCCTCCGATGTCAACGGTGAGTCTAACAAACGACCATGCTGTTAGAAGGGCCATGAAGAGGTGGGGGAGGCACCAAGACAGGAAAGAGCATATCGGCAATCCCTCTGTTGTCTCCTTCCAAGGTTCCTTCAATTCTTAATTTTTAAAGAGAGTTACTCTCTGGAAACCCACACTGAACTCACGCCCTGTTTTGTGAGGTCAGGGAACTAAGGAGACTATGTCAGTGAGCTACATCGTAGCTGCAAGAGCCAACCAATTCAACATTCTAATTCCACCCAAAGGAACTTGCTCAGTAAGAAGTGGTAAACGGGGAGGCTTGCAGCTGCATACTACAAGGAAGTCAGCTGAATTGAGACTGTCGATTGCTGACAGGAGCAGAACAAGATGCAGGTGTTTCTTAACTAAATGCTCCTTTGTGATAAATACCGCCCATGTTCCATACTGAGATAAGGGGGGCTCAGCAAGGCCACAGCCAGTGCGTCCATGAAGAAGTCAAGGTGTCACGGCCGATCTCCCCACCCGGGGCTCCACGGCCTTACTAACACCTCCTTACAGTGAGACCATGTTTATTTATTTTCTCAGATTTGACTGGAAAGATTTCTGAAAATTTCGTGAAAGGATCTGTACTGTTTCGGTCTCCTGAACATCATCATTATCCTGTGAGTCTTTCATGCAGGAACGGTGGACGTGAGCATGCACGTGTGCACACTTGTATGCACACAGCATGCACTCACACAGCCACACACACACGCATGCACTCTTCCACACTACACCCCCTGACGCCATTTCTGGCACACTTCCCTTCCACAACATGCAGAGGTAGGTGTGGACTTCCACTGGTGAGCAGACCAGGACCTCAGCCTGCTGCACCTGGCCTTCCCCAGCCACTCTCAGGAAGGAAAGGGTGTCCCAGGCCTTTGGGCTTCCAGAGGCCCGTGGACTCAGATGTATGACCCTGCATGGCCCAGAGCAGTTGGCCACAGACGAGTAGGGACAGCCAGTACCCTCCTTTTGAACCCCTAGTACACAGGTCCTATGGGAGGGTAAGCTGGTGGGGCCCTCATGTGCTGACTAGATGGAGGTATGTGACTCCAGGTGACCCCAGCCTGGGAAGCGACAAGCTCTCTACCTTTCAGTGCTCCTCCTGCCTAATGGTCTGTTTTCTCACAGTGTCAATACACGGCAGGCCAGGGCCCCATGCTCTCTCATCCCAGAGACAGCGTGAGACAAGGAGACGGGAGACCTGGCTTCAACTTCTAGGCCACACTGGTTGTGTGACTGCGCGCAAGCTACAGCACTGCTGCTAGCCTCAGTTTCTTTAGCTCAAAAATGGCGCTAAAATGGCCTATTTGGGTAACTGTGGCTGGTAAGTCAGGAGCACAACACAGCAGTTTCACGGCTGGAACAGAAGCTCCTTCCTAGAGGGCCGACCGGCTCCACCTCCAGACCTCCAGCTGCACAGTGAAGGCACCCAGCGTCTCCGGTGACGATGAAAGAGCTCTTGGTCTTCGACCCCACTGTTTAGTTGGACACAATCGCCTGGCCCTATGTGGCCATGAAACCACCCCCGCCCATCTGCTGTGGCCACGTTATGAACCTCGGAGCCCTAGGAAAGCTGGCTGCACCCCCCCGGGTGCCTCCGATCCTCCCGCTGTGAGCCATGAGGGTGAGGGCTCTGTAACTGTGACCGTGACCGTCCCCACGCACGGCAGGAACAGGCCTTTCTTGGGACAGTGCTCAGAAGCCCGCAGCAAGGCGCATGGGGGCAGGTAAAAGGTCCTGTGAAGGCCCGTACGCTGCCCACCCAGGGTCAGGTTTGCGGAGACTGCGTGTACGTCATGCCATGATACCCACAAACACGGCCGGCAGGGCTGGCGTGAGAAAAGCGTTCCCTTCCAATGTCATAGCCACACAAGACAGTGAGAGGCAACATCCCAGAGATGGCTGGTCACAAGCTCTCAGACACGTGTTCGCTGAAGCCATGTACGCCACCTGAGTTCTTGCTTCTCTTTGCCATACATTTCGCGGAGGCCCTCGCTCAGCTAACCCACAGGCATGAGATGCACCTGGCGGCCGCACGCACCAAACCCTGCTGAGGGCTCAAACACACTGACCGGTAGCCTCCCATGCAGAGGACGGTCTGTCACCGCTCCCACTTCGCAGATGAGGTATCTCAGGGGCTCCATCCACCCAGGATCACAGCAAGGGCTGGTGAGGGAGAATGAGGTGGGGAGGCTGGTAACCTCCCTGTGCCTCCACTACCACCACTACCGAGAGCTGAGCACAGCACCCTGGTTTTTCCGTAGCGCACACCCTTTGCTATCCTTAAGGGGACACCTCCAGGTGACAAAAGCTTCCAGGTGAACAACCAGCTCAGCTCTGCCAGGGAAGCCTAGCATAGACTGTTCCCCACAATGGGGTGAAAAGACCCTCCTCTGCTTGCCCCAGCCTGGGAGATCCTCAGGGGCTGGATTTCTTCACATTTTGGTTAATAAACCAAAGAGGTGGGTTTTGTGTCCACAAAAGGTCAGAAATCCTTCCCTCTGGTCTGTCCAGCCACCAGCCCCACCAATGGAGCAGACCGCTTACCAGGGGTCTGCTTAACCCACTGCACGTCACAATGCCCGAGGTCAGGTTTTGGGCTCTGGCTGCTTCGACCACATCAGGCTCCTTTCGTCAGGCTTCAAAACCATTCACCAGAGCGCAGGGTCCGGGAGGAGAGCGTGTGGGGGGAGCGGGAGGACAGAATGTCAGTAGCGGAGCAGTGAGCGCGAGCTGCGGAGGAGAGTGCGTGAGAGTCGAGGAGGAAAGAGGGAAAACGTCCGGAGGTGGGCGGTGCCTCAGCCAGCACTGGCGAGGCCTCCGGGTGTCTCAGGGCGCATGCGTGGGGAGAACGTGCCGGCCGCAGAGGGGAGAGTAGGGAGAGCACGCTCCCAGAGCCTGAGCCGCACGCAGACAGGCGTGAGGTGGGAGGCGGGGCTCCTGCAGGTGCTGAGGCGCGGGGCTGGGTCGGAGCGCCGGGACGCCCCGCAGCGTGCAGGACCAGGCAGGAACCTAACCTTGCCTGCTCCGCGGGAGGGCATGTGGGGGGCCAGCAGGGGCAGGAGTGGGGGCCACGGAAATGAGCACAGGCTGAGGCTCTCCGTCCGTGAATGTGACGTCCCTCAGAGCTCAGCTTGAGCTCGCATCAGAGAAGTAAAGGAATGACAGTATCTGGAAGTTTGGAGAATCCCATGCGAAGCCACCAGGGCGCTTGGACTCTTGCAGAAGCAGGGTAGCCAGCTGTGCGGTGATTGGAAGCTGAGGCGTCATTACCGCACCGTCATGGTCACGGCAGTCACCGCCCAGCGGTCAGCACGCCCGACAGCCGGGACCCCGCGGAGCCCCATGGGGGCAGTGAAAGTCAGAAGTGTCCCTGGACGTGTGGGTCTGAGAGCAAAGGGTCTGAGAAAGCTGACAGGTCGCTAGCACTATTATCACACTTTGTCCCTGGGGTTCTTACTTTATAACTTGCACAGATAAAGAGCAGGGAGCCAGTGGTGGGCAGCCAGCATGCTGTCCTGCCAGAGCCAGCTCGCTGCCATCATCCGCTCCCCCACAGCTGGACGGGACCATGACCCATCTCAGAGGCCTCAGTCTCACTTTCGTTCTGGGTATGGCCCAGTGAAGACGTGTCTGTCCCTCTCCCCTTGATCGTGTTCGAGAGTCAGGAGAACAGGAGGGACAGCAGCAGCAGGACCACAAAACCCACAAACACTACTGCACGTGGCTGAGAGTCCTCGCTGCCCTGGTGGCCACGGCTGAGTACAGAGAGGAGTGATCACACACTAGCAGTGTGTGGAAGTGAGTGAGGAAAGGGGTGAGGTGTAGGGAGAGAAGGGAGGCCACCGACTCCCTTGACGAGGTTCGTGCAGG
>NW_023193571.1:0-3162 GCF_002007445.2 Ailuropoda melanoleuca
CCTGCTGGCTCCACTGGGGGCTGGGGGGGCTGCAAGCCCAGATTGCAAGAGAGGAAGAAACCTGTGTCCAGGCCAGTCAGGTGGTCTTCAGCCCAAGCAGGGCTCAAAGAGGTGCCCACGCGGGCTGACCACCAGGCCAGGCCCTGAGAGCTGTCGGTGCCCGTGGGCAGCTAGATGAAGGTGGCGTCCAGCGGCCCGGTGTCCTGCTGGCTGAGGGCGCGCGCCGCGAACAGCTGCTTGATGAGGGCAGATTTCTCCTGCTCCAGCTGCGTGATACGCTCACTCTTGCTGGTCACCTCCTGGGGAGGCGGGAGGTCGGTCAGGGCCCGCCGGGCCTCCAGCGTGCACCCCGCGCCCCTCCCTACACCTCACCTGGGTAAGAAGCCGGTTCTGCTCTTTCAGCATGAGGACGGTTTGCTGCTGCCAGCTGGGGGCGGAGGGTGAGGCGGGGGCCGGGGCCGGGCACGGGGGCCCCGAGGACAACAAGGGCAGAGCCTACGGGAGGGCACGGTCAGGCAGGCCTGGCATTCCCGGGCACGGCCTCCAGGGCGAGGGTGAGGGGTGGCACCGCGCGGGCCATGGGCCCTCTGCGGGTGCTGGGTGGTCTGGGGGGCACTCACCCTGCCGGCACAGGCTGCAGCCAGCAGCTCCCCCAGGCACCGGGCCACCTCCTGGACCTTGGGCAGCAGCCGGCCCAGTGGGAGGGGGCTCCCCTCACTGCCAAAGTCCTGGGAGGAAAGCAGGAAAGGTGAAAGTCAGCGAGCAGGACCAGCCAAAGTCAGCCACCGTGCTTGAGAGGGGTCCTCACAGGTGGTGCTCCTGTCCCCCCAGATTCCTGCTTAGAGCAGACAGGGAGTCCACGGGTGTTGCTGCTAGGNAGAGCAGACAGGGAGTCCACGGGTGTTGCTGCTAGGGGACATCTGCCCCAGCGCGCAGGCAGTGTAGGTGGGGGGGTCCCGGCACCCTGAGTGGAGCGACAGCCAGTGCACCCTGGAATAGGGCAGTCCTGTGCCACCCCGGGGATGCGGGGGTCAGGGGTGCTTCCTGCATGTGCAGGGAGCGCCACGCTGTCTAGGGGCAGGGACACCCCAGCCTTGGGCGGCGTCACTCACAGCGCTGGCCCTGCTCTGGCTCAGGCGACGCTGGCGCTCCTGCACGCGCTGCAGCTGCTGCTGGTACCAGTCCCGGCCCCGCGCCATCATCTCCAGACCCTGTAGCAGCACCTCCTTTTCCTGCTCCAGCTCCTGCATCTGCTTCAGCTGCCGCGTGCGGGGGCACAGTGCGGGTGAGCGCGCAGACCGCGCGTGCCGACGTGTGTGCGTGGGGAACCGCAGCCAGGCAACGCCGACGCGCGCCCACGGGCCGACCCACGCCAGCGCCAGCCTGCCCGCACCCCTGCCTGTCAGGAAGCATGGCCCCATCTCTCCTGGGGGGGGGCCCTCCCGCGGCCCCTTCACGCAGGCTTCCCCTGGGGAACACAGCAGCACACCCCAGCGCAGCAGCTCCCTTTAGGGCACGGGGCGCGCACGCAGCTGGTGAGCTGGGCTAACTCGACAAAGGGGAGTCTCGGGAAGTGGGCTGATGCGGGGGCAGTTCTCGGGAGGGGCCGTGCCCACTCCACATGCCACGGCACACCCGGGCTGCCTTCTCCCTAAAGGACTTCTTCATCTGGCCTTGAGCCATCCCTCAGGTGGATTCAAGCCCGCGTGGGGAGAGATGTTTGTAATTAACTGACATTCCAGCACCCCCCCAAACCCAGCCTTGTCTGCCACCTCCCAGGCAGAGGGGTGGTCCAGGAGACCAAGCGCGGGGGCCAAGTCCAAGCCCCAGCAAGATGGAGGATCCCCCAGAGCCCTCACTCACCAGGTCACAGTCCACACCGTTGGTGATGGTGTGCCTCCGACGTTCCCCTCGGGCATGGGGGGCCCGATGGGTATCGCCCATGCCTAGCTCCCGGGGCCTGCAGGCCACTGCACCTGCAGCAGAGAAGCAAGGCCCTGGCTCATTTCCAGACCTGCCTAGTCAAGCTCAATGCCCCCCACCCCGAGCCTGGCAATGCAAAGCTGGGTGTCCAGGCCGACATGCCTCTAGGGTCGTGGACAGTTCGGATCCTCCCCATCTCAACTCATCCCAGGGACATGGGCCACCGCCTAGCCCTGCACACACCTGGCCTCTGTGGGGCCTGGCTCCCCACTCGATCCCCACCAACTCCCCTTACCCCCATCTTGGGGAGGGCTATGTGGCCCTTGAGGCTACATGTCTGTGCACACAACACAAATGCATGAGCCCACATACATGCCTCAGCATGAGCGCCCTGAGGGCAAGGGCTTTACCCAGTTGGTCCGGGAATCCCCGGTGCCCAAAGTACTCTGGGTACACCGCAGGGGCTCGAAGGCTGCTAGGTATAGGGCGGGTGAGCAGGGCCCTGGGATTCCCTGCTTCTTTCTCCTTGTCTGCTGGGGCCTTTAATGGTGACAGGAGTTGGTGAAGGTGAAATAGGGGGGCACAGGTGGCCCAGACCTAACTTTTCCCAGGAAGGATAAAACATAAAGTTGGGCCAACACATACGTGCGAACACAGTGCTCAGCACATAACTTAGGAGACACGGTGGCTTAGGCACCCACCTGCAGGAGTCAGCTTGGGGGTGAAAAGCCAGCAGGGCCAGGTGGCTGCCCTGGGGGATGGGGAGTATATGCAGGGCAACACAAGAGGGGAGGAGTGGGGTGTAGGTGTGGAGGAAATCACCCCCCTGGCTCCCTAGCCCTATCTCCCCATACCAGGCTCAGCCTCACAGGCTATGCCCCTGGCACTGGCCAAGGGGAGTGGAGGGTGATGCAAGAAGGGGACATGTCCACAGGGTTGGCACCAGGTGGCAGGCCAGGCCTCCAGCCAGCCCTGGCAGACAGGCTCCGTGCAAGCCCAGAGATCGCGTCCCAACCTGCCCGTGCTACACGGTTGGCAGAGAAGATACAGTAGAGGGATGCTGGGGGGCAGGGAACACCCCCAGATCACCTGGGCTTGATGTGGGGCAGCTCCCAGATTCCCGGAAGACAGCACGCTGGGTGTTCAGTTGGATGACCAGCAGGCGCAGACAGCCCTGTCCCCCATCGGGGCCTGAGCTAGCAGCCTGTACCCACCGGGCCAGGGCAGGCCTGGGTGTAC
>NW_023193572.1:0-1261 GCF_002007445.2 Ailuropoda melanoleuca
TGCAGCTATGGCGGGGACTTGCATCCTCCCAGTGTAGCCGAGTTCAGATGATGTTGTCCTAGAACCACATACCAGATTCTGGATACTTTGTGCTCTCGCTGTGTTATGCCTTGATGCTGCCATCAGAACTGGGGGCTCCAAGTGGGATTTTGTCACTGCCAAGAAAAATAGGTAAGGAATTAGTTGGGTGTGCCAAGGTACAATTTTTGTATCCGTATTTCTAACTCTTATCTATTATTCATTTCGTTTGAAATGAGTTAGTCCAGCTAGGGAGGGCATTTGCACTAAGTTTTTTGACCCCTTATGCTCCGAAAACCCTGTATCCTCGCACCCAAACCCAGACAGCCACCACTGAAGCTTCAGACACACTCTGGACTCAAACGTGTGTGGGTGCCGCATATCTAAGCCGCGGCTGGGAAGACTTCATGCCAGGATCTCTGCTCTTCTGGCTCCGCTTGTATCGCAATCATTAAGCTTCTCTCTCATTCCTGTGTCTGCACACTTACTTTGGATCTCATTCTGTTTCCTCGAGTTGTGACTTTCTTCCCATTATTAATATTTAGAATGAGAATGTGGCTGAGAGAACAAGCGCTGCCTGCCCTTCCCATTCTACCAAACCGGCAGCACCAGTAATCCACAGACCTACCTCAGCCTCACAGCCCTGTGGAGGTTACTGGGCATTCCCATCTTTTTTGGCCTTGGTGGCCTTGCTTGTCAAAAAATCAGACCTGTTCCTCGTTGTTTTTCTGAACACCTCCTACTGTCCAAGCTGCTTCCTCTCTGTGGGACTGGTGGTCTGTCTGTCATCAGTGTTCACCCCTCCATCTTCCAGGGCTGACCCCACTCTGGTGGGCATGTCCATTTCTGGATTTTCTGACTTCTCCTGTGAACCATTTCTGTTAACCCCTTTGCCCCTGGCTTGTCCTAAGTTTGAACCAAGTCTTTGTTCAGTAAAAGAGTAGTTTTCTAATTCTTGACTAATTATGGGTCAGTTTTGCTGGCTTTTTTCAAGCCGCCTCAGTAACCTATGGCCCTGTTGTGCTTAAGGAGNCCAGTAACCTATGGCCCTGTTGTGCTTAAGGAGAAGCCCATCTCTTTCTACTTCCATCATCGCCTTGAAAATGAGAGCTCAGAGCACATCATTTTATAAATAAGGTAGATTTTTCCTTAGATGCATTATCTCCCCCTTTGTCACAGTGGAGATCATTTGTCAGGTTTCTGCTCACTCACTGAGGCCTGTGAGTTTCCTTTTTCCTGCAAT
>NW_023193573.1:0-4062 GCF_002007445.2 Ailuropoda melanoleuca
ATACCTTTTATCCCTTTTTGTTGTCTGATTGCTGTTGCAAGGACTTCTAGTACTATGTTGAATACTAGTGGAGAGAGTGGGCATCCTTGTCGTGTTCCTGACCTTAAGGGAAAGGCTTCCAGCTTTTCCCCATTAAGAATAATATTTGCAGTAGGCTTTTCATAGATGGCTTTTATGAGATTGAGAAATGTACCCTCTATTCCTACACTCTGAAGGGTTTTAATCAGGAAAGGATGCTGTATTTTGTCAAATGCTTTTTCTGCATCAATTGAGAGGATCATATGGTTCTTGAGTCTTTTCTTGTTGATATGATGTATCACATTGATTGATTTGCGAGTGTTGAACCATGCTTGCATCCCAGGTATGAATCCCACTTGGTCATGATGGATAATCCTTTTAATGTACTGTTGGATTCTATTAGCAAGGATCTTGTTGAGGATTTTGGCATCCATATTCATTAGAGAAATCGGTCTGTAATTCTCCTTTTTGAAGGGGTCTTTGCGTGGATTGGGGATCAAGGTAATATTGGCCTCATAGAAAGAGTTTGGTAGCTTTCCTTCTGTTTCTATTTTTTGAAATAGCTTTAGGAGAATAGGTATTATTTCTTCTTTGAATGTTTGGTAGAATTCCCCAGGAAAACCGTCTGGGCCTGGAGTTTTATTATTTGGAAGGTTGTTTATCACTGACTCAATTTCTTCATAGTTATTTGGCCTTTTTAAGAAATCAATTTCTTCCTGTTTCAGTCTTGGTGGTTTATAGGTTTCCAGGAAGGCCTCCATCTCTTCCAGATTGTTTAGTTTTTTGGCATATAGCTGTTGATAAAAGTTTCTAATAATCCTTGCAATTTCAATGGTGCTGGTCGTGACCTCTCCCTTTTCAGTCATAATTTTAATAATCTCAGTCCTTTCTCTTTGTTTTTGGACAAGTTTTGCCAGTGGTCTATCAATTTTATGGATTCTCTCAAAGAACCAGCTTCTAGTCCTGTTGATCTGCTCTACTGTGGTTCTGGTCTNTCTTTCTCTTTTCTTTTGGATAAGTCTTGCCAGTGGTCTGCCAATTTTATTGATTCTCTCAAAGAACCAGCTGCTAGTCCTATTGATCTGCTCTACTGTACTTCTGATTTCTAATTCATTGATTTCTGCTCTAATCTTGGTCAACTCCTTCCTTGTCAGTGGGTTAGGCCTGTCCCTCTGTTGCTGTTCCAGTTTCTTGAGGTGAGAATATAGAAACTGCATTTTAGATTTTTCTATTCTTTTGAGTGAGGCTTGGATGGCTATGTATTTCCCCCTTAGGACTGCCTTTGCAGTATCCCATAGGTTTTGGACCGTTGTGTATTCATTCTCGTTGGTCTCCATAAATTGTTTAATTTGTTTTTTGATTTCCTGGTTTATCGAGTCATTCTTGAGCAGGATGGTTCTTAGCCTCCAAGTGTTTGAGTTTCTTCCAGGTTTTTCCTTGTGGTTGAGTTCCAATTTCAGAGCGTTGTGGTCTGAGAATATGCAGGGGATAATTTCAATCTTTCGGTAACGGTTGAGACCTGTTTTGTGTCCCAGAACATGATCTATTCTTGACAATGTTCCATGGGCATTAGAACAGAATGAGTATTCTTTGGTTCTGGGGTGTAGTGTTCTATATATATATCTATGAGGTCCCTCGTCGAGTATGGCATTCAAAGCCTTTGATTCTTTGCTTAGTTTTTGCCAGGGTGTTCTGTCTATTTCTGATAGTGGGGTGTTGAGGTCCCCTACTATTACTGTGTTCTTATCTATATGTCTCTTTATTTTGGTTAAGAGTTGGCTTGTGTATCTTGCTGCTCCCCTGTTGGGGGCATATATATTAATAATTGTCATATCCACTTGTTGAATACTTCCTTTAAGAATAATATAGTGCCCTTCTGTATCTCTCTCTATGGCCTCTAGTTTAAAATCCAGTCTATCTGATATGAGAATTGCTACTCCAGCTTTCTTTTGAGGTCCATTTGCGTGGAAGATGGTACTCCATCCCCTTACTCTAAGTCTGAATGCATCTTTGGGTTCAAAATGAGTCTCTTGTAGACAGCAAATGGATGGGTCATGTCTTTTTATCCAATCTGCAACCCTGTGGCGTTTTATGGGAGAGTTTAAGCCATTTAGATTGATAGAGATTATTGACAGATATGATTTTANTCTTTTAATGTATTTTTATCTATATGTCTCTTTATTCTGGTTAAGAATTGGCTTGTGTATCTTGCTGCTCCCCTGTTGGGGGCATATATATTAATAATTGTCATATCCACTTGTTGAATACTTCCTTTAAGAATAATATAGTGCCCTTCTGTGTCTCTCTCTATAGCCTCTAGTTTAAAATCCAATCTATCTGATATGAGTATTGCTACCCCAGCTTTCTTTTGAGGTGCATTTGCGTGAAAGATGGTACTCCATCCCCTTACTCTAAGTCTGAATGCATCTTTGGGTTCAAAATGAGTCTCTTGTAGACAGCAAATGGATGGGTCATGTCTTTTTATCCAATCTGCAACCCTGTGGCGTTTTATGGGAGAGTTTAAGCCATTTAGATTGATAGAGATTATTGACAGATATGATTTTAATGATGTTGCCAGTAAAGTCTTTGTTTGTATCGGTTGTGGCTTTCTGTTCTGTATCACTCTTGGGGCCTTTTTACCTTTATAGAGGCCCCCTTAATATGTCCTGTAGGGCTGGTTTCGTGGTTATGAAATTGGTTAATGACTGGCGATTCTGAAAGGTCTTTATTTCTCCATCAATTCTGAATGACAGCCTTGCTGGATAAAGGATCCTTGGCTGCATGTTTTTCTCTGAAAGAGCTTTAAAAATGCCCCCCCAAGCCTTTCTCTCATTCCAGGTCTCTGTAGACAGGTCTGACGTAATCCTGATACCTTTGCCTTGGTACGTGAGAAATTTCTTTGCCCTGGCCGCTTTCAATACTGTATCCTTGGATCTAATATTTGCGAATTGCACTATGACATGACGTGGCGTAGGTTTGTCCTGGTTGAGCTTGGATGGGGTCCTCTCTGCCTCTTGGACACGAATGTTTGTTTCCCTTGCTAGATTAGGGAAGTTTTCACCTACAATTTGTTCAAATATCTCTTCTAGACCTCTGTTTTTCTCCACCCCTTCAGGGATGCCGATGATTCTGACATTGGATCGTTTCATAGAGTCAGTAATCTCCCGTAATCTACATTCGTGGGCGTGGATTTTTTTAAGACCAGCTTCTATTTTCGTTTTTTCTTCTACTAACCCATCCTCCAATTCGCTAACGCGTTCCTCTGCCTCGGTGACCCTGGCCGTCAGAGCCTCTAGTTTTGACTGNTTGCGAATTGCACTATGACATGCCGTGGCGTAGGTTTGTCCTGGTTGAGCTTGGATGGGGTCCTCTCTGCCTCTTGGACACGAATGCTTGTTTCCCTTGCTAGATTAGGGAAGTTTTCAGCTACAATTTGTTCAAATATCTCTTCTAGACACCTGTTTTTCTCCACCCTTTCGGGGATGCCGATGATTCTGACATTGGATTGTTTCATTGAGTCAGCAATCTCCCGTAACCTACATTTGTGGACATGGATTTTTCTAAGTCCAGCTTCTATTTTCGTTTTTTCCTCTATTAACCCATCCTCCAATTCGCTAATGCGTTCCTCTGCTTCGGTGACCCTGGCCGTCAGAGCCTCTAGTTTTGACTGTATTTGGCCCACTGAGTTTTTAATTTCTGTCAGATTCGCTCTCATTTCTGCCCTTAGGGATTCTATATTCTCAGCAACGCTTTCTCTGATGCTTTTTTCAAGTTTACTCATCATCTTGACCATTGTTGCTCTGAATTCCATTTCTGATAATTGGGATACATCCGTATGTATTAATTCTGTGGCCGAGGCCAATTCTGTGGCAGAGGCCACAGACTCATTATCTTTTCTTTGCTGGGGGGGACTTCTCCTTCTCGTCATTCTGATGAAGAGAGATTGCAGNTCAGATTCGCTCTCATTTCCGTTCTTAGGGATTCTATATTCTCAGTAACATTTTCGTTAATACTTTTTTCAAGTCTACTCATCATCTTGACGAT
>NW_023193574.1:0-678 GCF_002007445.2 Ailuropoda melanoleuca
CCCCAAGTTTCACTAGTAGGGGACTCTGATTTCTGGTAAGACTACTGGGAAGGGCTGGGGAGGGCCAGGTCTGGAAGAAAACTCTGGTCAGCTGGAGTAAGTGAGGTTTGCTCTCACAAGACCCCCTCTCTGCCTAAAGCTGGGCACCTCTCATCAGCCTGCCAGTGGCTAAGCTTGTGGGGCTGGCAACGACATTCCTTTGAACAATCTTGGCAATTTGTGCCTGGAATTTGATGCAGTAGTTCTAAAATTAAATAAAAGTCCTGTAGTATTCTTCTAAGAAATACGGCGTGGCTCTATGACAAAACACATTTTTCAAGCCCTGACCTCTGGGAACTTCAGCTAGCTTCGTATTTCAGGCTGACCGTTGCTCACAGGCTACTGTCTAGTTGCCCAAGCAGAGCTGGTTATCCATATATTTTCCAGCCTCTTGATCAGCTGTTANATATATTTTCCAGCCTCTTGATCAGCTGTTAGCAGAGGGAGGTGAGGGAAGTAAATAAAAAGAGAGCCACTAATTTAAATGCACTTCCCCTCCTGAGTCCCTTGGGGGAGAAGCCCTGGTAATTAACTCTAATGAGATTAGAGTAACTTGGAACTCTTCATTTTGCCAGCACTGTAAAAGTAAATCTGTGATAACCAGCCTGTGCACTTTAAATCAAAGTCAGTCCCTTTTCC
>NW_023193575.1:0-2619 GCF_002007445.2 Ailuropoda melanoleuca
GCCATCTCTACCTTGTTTATCTCACTCTGTAGCATACCTATACAATGTTCAGTACTTAGAAGGTACTCACAGAATACTGTTGAGTGACTACAAATATAATGACTTGTGTGCTGGTAAATATTTAACTACAAGCCTCTGGGGAAAAAAAAATCAGATGGAAAACAAAACTTCTGATTTCTAGTGTTTGCAGATTTTAGTGGCGTAAACTCATACCATGATTTCAAGCTACCAAAGTAACACCACTAAATGCAGAGTTGGGAAGAAATGTGTGCAATTGAGTCCCTCTATCCAGTATAAACCAGCGCCAGGACAAAACTAAGCCACTCTTGTTTAGTGATATAATCATATACTTATTTAATGATTTTTGACTTCTCTCAATCGACTTTCCCATTTCTTCCTATTCTTTATTTAGTCTGTGATCTTAAATGCTGGTTTAAAATAATACTATCTTGGAGGTGAGTTGGGAGATGGGTGAAAGAGGCAATGGGAATTAAGGAGTGCACTTGTCGTGATGAGCTCTGGGTGGTGTGTGGAAGTGCTGAATCACTACACTGTACACCTGAAACTAATATAACACTGTATGTTAACTGTACTGGAATTTAAAAAATTTTTAATTAAAAAATTTTAAAATGTTTTAAAATAAAATAAAATGACTCTATCTTCTCTCCCCTCCCAATAAAAATCATATTTTCCTTACTTACAGGTAGACATAGAAGATAATTTTAAATAAGTTTGGTACTTGGGCAGATAGGAAGGAAAAAAAATTCATAGTTGATAATAAAAGCCCAAAATGGGGGATTTAAGCAAATATTTAAAAACCTATGTCACATACCAAACTAAGTTTATCCTTGTACCCTTAGCCAGGATTTTAAATTATTCCACACATCTGAGATATTATTATACAATTCCTGGGAAAAAAAATTCAGAGCCTATAAAATAATCTATTATAATGTTAACAGTATTCTCTTGCCAGAGATTTCTTCATAAATTCAAATTCAGCCTAGAAAATGTGTTTAAAAATGTTGCTATAAGACATCTATCACAAGAATATCTATACAAAGTTTAATTAAGCTGTTCTGTTCTGGAGTCCCAACTGTTTGGCATATATCTCAGTCACTATTGGTTCTTTAAAAAATATTTACTTAATTAATATTTTAAAAATTTGTACTGTGGTAAAATACATATAAAATTTACCGTTTTAACTATTTTTAAGTGTACAGTTCAGGTATTATGTACATTCACATTGTTGTGTGACCTTTACCACTATCTATAGAACTTTAATTAATGATTTCTTTCATATAAAAGAAGTGCACGTTGTTGATCATTTAAAAAGTACAAAACAAAATAAAATCCCCCAAAGTCTCACCATTCAGAGCAAATCAACCTTGTTGCACATATAGCATTATATCAGACTGTTAAATCCGCAGTCTGAAAATCCCTCATGTGTTAGAGACCCTGCTGAGTCTAAAATGTGTTTCAGACTCTGACCGTGTCTAATGAAGTGGTAGGGCTGCAAACCCCAATTGTCTATTTTGCAGCATTTATTTAATGTACCAGTGAGCAAGCCTCAATAAAAATGATTTATGCCTAGAGTGATGAGGCATGGGGAAGAGGAGGTATGGACAATTCCCCATCCTGGATACACCATTTATGGCTCAGCCCCAAAGACAGAGAGCTGCAAGTAGAAGATGAAGGAATTTTGGTCATTAGGAAATTATTAATGGAGCAAAGATTAGGGACAAGATCATTCTTCTAAATTTTCTTTCAACACAAATAGTCATCACAAAAATTTCAAGCAGAGGATAAATTTTGTAGCTTTTGAGTTTCACAGATTTGGATGCAATTTGCCCCAAACAACAATCTGGAGAAGGACATGGCTTCCTCCTCCAGGGAATCTCTCATGCTCTGTACACCAATGTGATGATATTGCTTTTTCTTTTNCTCTAGTGTAGGATGGGGAGATTAGAGGTGCTAAAGATGACTACTAATGAACTGTTATCAGACCTCCCTAGGGATTCTGAAATCATTGGAGACTGGCAACAAGTAGTTTATAAGTAAAGGTTATGAACTTAAAAAATCGATATTTATACGTATGTTACATTTATACATGTGTGCCAGGAGAGTTGAGAGGACTGATGTTATATTCAAACACGTGATTTTTAAATTTCATTTTGGCCTCATAGATGCCTCGTCATTTATTTGATCATTTTCTTTTGGGGGGGATTTTTAATGTTTTCAATTCTTCAAATTTTGGGTTGAAAAAGATCCTTGAGGGGCACCTATGTGGCTCAGTCGGTTAAGGGTCTGACACTTGATTTTGGCTCAGGTCATGATCTTAGGGTCCTGAGACTGAGCCCTGTGGTGGGTCCTGCTTAGGATTTTCTTTATCCCTCTCCCTCTGCCCCTCCCCTGCTCTCTTCTGTTCGTGCTCCCTCTCTCTAAAAAGAAAAGAAAANCTTCATGCTCCCTCTCTCTAAAAAGAAAAGAAAAGGGGGAGAGGAAGAAAAATATCCTTGAATATACTGGCTAATTGAACTCCTGAAAGATCTGACAAAATACACCCAACTGTTAGGCTAAACCATATAAAATACTGACATTTTAAACTATAAAAAATGGTGG
>NW_023193576.1:0-268 GCF_002007445.2 Ailuropoda melanoleuca
AGGCAGCCCACGGAATGGGAGAAGATATTTGCAAATGACACTACAGATAACAGACTGGTATCCAAGATCTATAAAGAACTTCTCAAACTCAATACATGGGAAACAAATAATCAAATCAAAAATGGGCAGAAGATATGAACACACACTTTTCCAATGATGACATAAAACAGACTAATAGACACATGAAAAAATGTTCAAAATCATTAGCCATGAGGGAAATTCAAATCAAAACCACACTAAGATACCACCTTACACCAGTTAGAATGCC
>NW_023193576.1:553-832 GCF_002007445.2 Ailuropoda melanoleuca
GGAACCGAGATGCCCTTCAACAGGTGACTGGATTAAGAAGATGTGGTCTATATATACAATGGAATATTACTCAGCTATCAAAAAGAATGAGTTCTCAACATTTGCAGCAACATGGATGGCACTGGAGGAGATAATGCGAAGTGAAATAAGTCAAGCAGAGAAAGACAATTATCATATGATTTCTCTCATCTATGGAACATAAGAACTAGGAAGATCGGTAGGGGAAGAAAAGGATAAAGAAAGGGGGGGTAATCAGAAGGGGGAATGAAGCATGAGAGA
>NW_023193576.1:1026-1319 GCF_002007445.2 Ailuropoda melanoleuca
AAAAAAAAAAGGTATAGTCCTCCAACTTGTTTTGTAATACTGTCCTATAAATAAAGTGTCATGCTTTTTATCATCTTGTTAGGGAAGCAACACATTCATAGAGTAACAAGTAATAAGACTTGAAAATTTTTATTATTGATTAATAGACTGCATTGAGATAGTGAGTATCTACCATCTGGAACTACTCCTTCCCACAGAATAGCCACACAGGGCTAAAGAGCTGTTGAAATGTGGCTGGTTTGAATTGAAAGATACTGTAAGTATACACAAGTTTGAAAACAGCACCAAAAAAT
>NW_023193577.1:0-600 GCF_002007445.2 Ailuropoda melanoleuca
CGATCCCAGAACGCTGGGATCACGCCCTGAGCCGAAGGCAGACGCTTAACCGCTGTGCCACCCAGGCGCCCATACCCATTTTTTTTAAAGATTTTATTTATTTATTTGACAGAGAGACAGCAAGCGAGAGAGAACACAGCAGGGGGAGTGGGAGAGAAAGAAGCAGGCTCCCAGCGGAGGAGCCTGATGTGGGACTCGATCCCGGAACACCGGGATCACGCCCTGAGCCGAAGGCAGATGCTTAACGACTGCGCCACCCAGGCGCCCCTAGGTTTTACCCATGTTTAAAAACTTGGTAAATCTCTTAATCAATAGTTTTCCCTGCCATTCTCTTTCTTCCTTAAAGTGTATCTACTGAAAAATTCAGGGCTCTCACTCTGCAGACTGTCTCATAGTCTGGAGCACGTGTGTGCACACGCATGTACACACACACACATGAAAAACACCTGTTGAGTCCATNTGAAAAACACCTGTTGAGTCCATGCTGATAAGTTAAGTTAAATTCCAACTCAGGACTCAAGGGTTTTTTCTTCATCTCTTGTATGATGCCTGCTTATCCCACCTTCCATCCCAAGAATCCACATTCTCAAAACACGGGTA
>NW_023193578.1:0-649 GCF_002007445.2 Ailuropoda melanoleuca
TGATCTGAATCCAGAAGGTATTTCTGAGCACCCGCTCTGGGTGAGACACTCCACAAGCTTTCGTGGGAGATTCAAGGAGATCTTGCTTTTAAGATCATATTCTTCCTTTCTTTTTCTTTTTCTTTTTTTTTAAAGATTGTATTTATTTATTGGACAGAGAGAGACACAGTGAGAGAGGGAACACCAGCAGGGGGAGTGGGAGAGGGAGAAGCAGGNGCAGGCTTCCCGCGGAGCAGGGAGCCCAATGCGGGGCTTGATCCCAGGACCCTGGGATCAGGACCTCAGCCGAAGGCAGACGGTTAACGACTGTGCCACCTAGGCACCCCTAAGATCATATTCCAAAAGCATGTGGGACACACAGGATCCTGTAAAGAGCACTCCCTCTGACACCTGGCTCCAGTTCTTGTTGTCTATACCTTCACTACATGCTGCAGTGCTCCTATTGACTGGGGTCCTCTCAGAGTCAGGGACTCCGGAGCCTGGGTCTGCACCCGGCCGCTGCCCATCCCAGCCGCAGCAGCTGTGGGGTTCACCCTCACCCCCACTGCATGCTGAACCTCCAATTCACTTTTGAAGTCGATCCGTTGCCTCTGTTTTCTAATATAGGAAGTTGGGGGCTCAGGATGTCTTTGACACCCACTGTCCTTGT
>NW_023193579.1:0-322 GCF_002007445.2 Ailuropoda melanoleuca
TGTTTGCTGGTGCTAGGCATGTGATCAAATATGGGTGAATCCGGTAGCTGGAACTGGGAGAATGTGGCAAGGTTGGGAAGGCCTGAAAACTGGTATTGGGACAGAGCCCAGCTTCTGCAACCGGGGCAGTTGTTGAGCCCATATAAGTGAGAGCAAAGAAATGGAATTAAACCAAGTAGGTGCGCTAGAAGGGAAAAGCAGAAAAAGCAATGACCAAAACAAGGCTAACTCTGGAACTGGCACATCCAAAGGAAATGAGATGGTAGTAGGGGAAGGTAAGGAAGAGAACAAATCTAAGGTCAAGAGGATGACAGTATTGAGA
>NW_023193579.1:328-615 GCF_002007445.2 Ailuropoda melanoleuca
GAAGCCTTTTTCCCCAGCTGGAATTGTCGTGTATGCTTCCCAAGAGGAACAGCCAGCTCCAGGACGTGGATGGCAACAGGCACCACCCAGCTGTCTTTGTCTGTGAGTTGCTATAAGAATTAAATCACTGGCCCTTAAACGTCCTAACATGTGATGTGGGATGTGACTTTTTTTCAGTTCTGAGGGAGAAATGGCCTCTTTTCTGCCATGTAGAAGCTGGAAACAAACTTAGGTGTTTATGGCCTGGTTTGGAGCAAGTGCAGGGGTTATGAGGTGTTGTCTTCTAT
>NW_023193580.1:0-1281 GCF_002007445.2 Ailuropoda melanoleuca
GTCAAGTCCAAGCCCCACATAATCCAGGAAGTCTTCCCTGACCAACCCCACATAGGCTAATACACACAATCGTCCTGGGACTCTGAAATCTTACCATATTAGTTTAAAAATTCTCAGATTTAATTCTTAAAACTGTTCTTCTCTGTGAAGAGCTTGCCTTCCCAATTAGATCATCTGCTTCTGAAAGGCAGGGACTGCCCCCCCCACTAATCTCAGCATGAAATATGTTGAGANACTGCCCCCCCCACTAATCTCAGCATGAAATATGTTGAGAACACAACAGATACCAAACCCGCCTGCATGCAAGCTTCCACCGTGGATACCTGTGCCTCTCACTCCTCACGACAGGGGAGAGAAATTCACCTTGGAGCCTAGCCCCCTTCACATGCTCACAACTGCAATATAAAAAGCCCCGCTGTGACATAAATACTGTCATTGAAGTTTAATTTCAGCAATAGGAATTGACATAGCCTATCTTCCTCGCTCCATCTTCTACCTTATAACTTTCTCTTCACACAGGCCTGCCATTATTACCAAATCACTAACATTTTCCTCCTTTTGCTTCCCTTTCCCACATTCCAGTCATTCACATTGAGTTTCTTCTCTCAATTTACAGCTCAGATTTATACATCTTTTTTGATTCTGTTAAAAGTTGCTTCTCTCCACTCACTGGGACCAACCTAATATTTACTCAGCCTTTGTCACGTTTACACCTCAGCTTTCATTTCTGCTCACCAATTTCTCTCATTCTGTTCTCCTATTCAGCCTGCTTGAGATGTTCAAGATTGCTATAAATGGTTTTTTCATTAAAAAGCCCTTCCTGCTTCTGCACAGGTATGGTATCTAGATGATTCTCAACACTCTCTTAGGTGATCTCATTCACTCCTGTGACTTTCACTATTTTCATCTTTGAGTTGAAAATGCCCAAATCATCATCACAATCTTTGAATTCCTTCTTACACTCTTGATGTTATTTTCTGAGTTGGTTGGATTGCTCCAAAAAGGTGACCCACATTCACCCCAAAGGTATGATTCCACCAAAAACTATGCTCCCCTCCCATTTTATCCTGCTTAGTAGGACATGCCTGGTCTCTTAATTACACAGGATAGGAAACTAAGAGTCTTATTCAATTTAAATACAGATGCTGTCACCTATTTTTTTAAAATTATTTTTAAGACCTTATTTGAAAGAGAGAGAGCCCATGCACGCATGAGCGGGGGGGGGGGGGTGGGCAGAGGAAGAAAGAGAAGCAGACTCCCCACTGAGCAGGGAGCCCGATA
>NW_023193581.1:0-2302 GCF_002007445.2 Ailuropoda melanoleuca
TGGTCTGGAGAAGAGCCACGGATGCAGCTGGTACATGGCCCCATGCTCATGGTACAGCTCAGAGGGCGGCTTGAGGGCAGGGGGCCGGAGAGGAGGGGAGGACAGGGGGCCGAGGAGGGCAGGGGGCCCGGAGGAGGGTAGGACAAGGGGCCGAGGAGGGCAGGGGGCCGGGGAGGAGGGGAGGGCAGGGGATCCGGCAGGAGGAGAGGATCGATCCAACCTGAGCACCATGAATCCAATGAAAGTGACAACCAACACAGTAAAAAGTTTCCAAATATGAACAGCACACATCCCCATCATGTGAATTAGGGCTCATTAGCGGTGAACAACCCCGGGAAGCCTGAGGAGGCAGCCTGGGTGGAGGACGTCTCCCGGAACCTTCTGTCTGCCCCTGGCCGCTCAAGCCTGCGCCCATCTGCTGGGACCCCAGGGCCGCCTGGCCCGCACACATGCCCCGCACCCCCCTCTCACGGGGCCGTACTGCTCTGGCGGCTTGGTGTCTGTGGGCGCGGGGGTCTAAGGCGCGAGGCGCCGCACAGCATGAAATCCACGCACGGTCTGCAGCGCGGCGGTGATGGATTGAGGAGCCGCGAGCTGCTGGCGGCCGCCAGTCCTGGGTCACAGCGGGCGGGTAACCCGAGCCCCTCGCCACACTCGCATCACCAGGTGAGGCAGGATCCATTCGCGGGGAAAGAGGATGTAGTTCCTTTCTGCCCTGCCCACTTCGGTAGTAGGCACAAGATCAACTCCGCTTAGAGCAAAACCAAACAAGACATCAGTGTGGGCCCGACGCGCTGCCTTTTAATTCTTGTTACCATTATTTGCGCCGCTAAACTTTTGATGATCCGAAGCGCCTTCCCAAAGGTTTTGGGCAGCCCGGAAGCTGCTGATAATTGCCATCCCGGGATGGGTCCCCCAGGAGGTGTGACCAGAGGGCCCAGGCGGAGCTCGGTTGTGTCTGGTCTCAGGACAAGGAGAGAATTTTGCCAAGCTCTGGTTTTCAAGCCCATCGGGTGGGAGGATGGGGAGGAGGAGGGAGAGAGGACCAGCCAGAAGGGTCCCTGCTGAAGAGGGTGCTGCTGATGCCCGGCCAGATCCGCCAGCTTGCAGTGGCCCCCTCTCTGGAGCACCGCCCCCCAAGTGACCAGCCGGCAACAGGCAGTGCAAAGGCCTGGCCTTAGGCTGAGGTCCCCTCCCGCCACTCCCGGGCCCCAAGTGTGCCCTCCCTCTGCCTTTTCTGGGGGCCCTCACGGGAGTCGCCCACCAGGAATCCCCAGGTCGGGCGCTCCTTCTAGGGCACCCACTGAAGACACCTGCAGGGATCTCAATTAGACATCCTGTAATTGTGAAAATTTCCAAGATGCACGCAGATGTCAGCCCCCCAACAGTAATGGGTGGGCCATTTCTAAGGGCGAGGGGTAATGGCCACAGTGGCTGTCCTGCACGTTCCAGCTCACGCTGGGGGGTTCGCACTCTCCACCCCCTTTCACCTCTCACCTGCCAGCCACCTTCCCTTTCCTGCTGCCTCCCCTGTGGACCTCAGGACCTCTCTTGCATCGGGCTCCTCAAAGAGACAGCTTACCCAGCTCCCACAGGTGTGGTGTGGAGTCAAATCCACATAAAAAATCCCCTGCGAGAATGTATGTACAGGTGTGTTGTGTGTGCGTGTGTGTGTATGTGTTGGCGCATGTGCACACGTGCTTGCACACACGTCTGTGTAAATGTACATCAAGTGTATATGTGCACACGCGTGTGTACATACTTGAGTGTTACAAGCGTGTGCGCACTTCCGTGTGCATGTCTACGTGCATGTGCACGCATCCGGACATGCCCGTGTGTTTTATATGTTTGTGTGCACAGGTGTATCTGCATGTGCATATCTGTGTGCACGTGCAGACTTGCGTGCATGTGTGTATGTGCACACGTACAACCGTCCGTGTGTGTGCACGTGTGTCACACACATGTATGTGTATATGCATGTGTGTGTACTTGTACATGCATGTGCACATCTCTGTATGTGCATATGTGTGTGCACCCATGGGGGTGTGTACAGCTCTGTGTATATGCACGTGCCCATCTGCGTGTGAGCGTGCATCCATGGGGGTGTGCATGACTCTCTGGGTGTGCACACGTGTGTGCAGGTGCACAAGCCAGTCCCCTGGGGCTCTGCTGATCCCGGGGTGGGGGCGATACGCCCTCCCACCTTCAGGTCTCAGCTGCACCATCCTCTGCTCACTCCTCCCGACCACTTGCAGATGCTGATGGGTCTCCCCCATGGCCTGTCACCTCCTATCATCGCATC
>NW_023193581.1:6461-8361 GCF_002007445.2 Ailuropoda melanoleuca
ATCCATCCATCCATCCATCCATCCATCCATCCATCCATCCATCCATCCAACAAATGTTTCTTTGGTGACCACTGTGTGTTAACAAGACCTTCAAGTATTTCATTGATTTGCTTTAACTCTTATAGGTTGGCTCCCCTTCCCTGGTCCCAGCTACCAGAGCCCCACCACCCACACCCAGGGTGAGTCTGACAATTCTGTCCCACAACTGTGTGGAGCCAGTGATAGGGTCACCCATACAGGGAGATGTGAAGCCACATTTTCACCAGCAGAAGAGCTGCGTGTCCATCCCATTCCTGGGTGTTAATTGGGACTGTGTAGTTTTGTGTGTTTTGCTCCTCTTACAGAGTGTGGGTTGCTGCCATCTCAGAAGAGCTGTGCAGCAGCGGTCGGCAATCAGCAGGGCCAGAGGAGTCGCAGAGAGGGAGCATCTTGTCTCGGCCACATTAGGCTGCTGGAGGAAGACCCTGGCTCCTTGTCCCTGACCTTGGGGTCCTGGGGTGGGGCCAGCATGTCAAAGCCTTAGCAACAGGCAGGGGAGGTTCATTCCCTTGTGGAGCCCGGGGCCCATGAACCTGGCCCTTCTGTGCATGACTGGGAGAAAGCCTTAGGGATGGGGAGTCACTTTTGATTCAAAGGCACAACTTCACTTATTCATTTATTTGTAAGTCCTTCATCGAGCGGCGCTTGCATGCCAGGAACCATGCCCAGGGCTTGTACAGGGGACATGGGTCCTCAGGAGGTGGCCCACATGCAGGGTGTTTGCATTCCAGATGAGGCCACGGGACACACATCGCTGTATGCTGACTGAGCCAGGACCAGAGCAGGCTGTCCTGAAACAGGAGGTTCAGAGGTGGGAGAGGAGGGCTGGCTGGTCAGGAGAGCCGGGGACGCTTCGTGGGAAGTGGGACATAGACGGGAGAGAGAGTTTGGGCTGCTGTTTAGCAAACGTTCGTAGTCTCTCTCCTGCTGTGGGCAGAGAAAGAAAAGTATTTTCCTCTCCCCATGGATGCTGAGGTGGACCAAGTGGCCTCTACCGGGCGGTGGGATGACAGTGGAGAAGCCATGCTTGGGTCCTGTGCCCTTGATAGCCATGAGCCCAGGCTTTGGGTAAATACGCGGGGAGCAGACCTGGGCCCAGCCCACGGCCCGGAGTCAAGCTCAAGCAAGACACAGCCTGAGACGGGCTGCCCTGCCGAGCTCATCTGTAACCGGCGGAAAGGAGATCCGTCTGCAGACATGTCGCAGTGAGGGCAAATTCTTCCGTAAGCCGCTGATTTCGGGGGTGGTTTGTTATGCAGCTTGATGTGGGCAGTAGCTGACGGGTGCACTGGCTCTAGAAAGGGCTGGGTTTTGGGGAAGTGAGGTTGGGTGAGGGATGAGGCTGTCCTAAGTGTTGGGGAGGAGAGGCCTCTGCGGGGTGCACAAGTAAGAAGACAGAACTCTGAGTGTGGTTGGCAGGGAGGCTGGAGAGGGTTTGAGGTGGTGGGAAGGGGAGTTGGAAAAGCACTTTAGAAGCAGGCTGTACAGACTGGTGGTGGTCTCAGAGAAGATCCCCTACCCCAGGGCACAGTCCTTCTCCCCTTTATCATGACCTCTGTATCCAAGCTTGCTCCTGAATTGCCATAGAACTTGGGGAAAAGGTATTTCCTCTGGATGATTACAGGTGCCCACCGCTCCCCACCAGAACATCTGGACGCGTCAGTGAGGGGCTCGATCCCCAGAGGGGTATTCTGAGCAGGTCCAGGCTCTGGCCTTTAACTTGGTCCTGGGGCCTCGGCCCTCCGCTCCCCTACAGGGGCCCCATCCAAATGGTCTCTTAGGACCCTCCCTCCCAGATGCTGCAGCCAAAGAGTGGTGAACACAGATGCAGGTGCCAGGATCAATGGGTTGCCTGGAGGGA
>NW_023193582.1:0-1087 GCF_002007445.2 Ailuropoda melanoleuca
AGTAGGCTCCACTCCCAGCACGAAGCCCGATGTGGGGCTTGAACTCACGACCTAGAGATCAAGACCTGAGCAGAGATCAAGAGTCAGCCACTTAAATGACTGAGCCACCCAGGCACCCCCGAAAGTTGTCCTGATATTTAAAAATGTGGGCATGGTGCCAGTGTAGCCACTCCATCCTATAAATTTTGGTAGTAGACTTGCAAGTCCTCAGTAGAAATCCTGCCAATTTCCTGTTTTTTCACCCCTTTCTTCAGATTCCATGAATCTTGTTTCTATCTGTCAGCCCCATGGTAGTAGTAGGGTCAGTTAGGTCAGTTACTACTTCCTAAAAATGTCATTCCTATAACAAAGATACATATCTGCAGACTTGGGAGTCCTTTTCACAGCATTTATAGCAGTCTCCATCAATCACATTGAATATGATGTGTCCATGTGACCATCACAAAGGCAGTCTTGGGACATCAGGTACACTTCGTTTGTGAGATTACAAGTGTGTGTAGCTGCTACCCCTCTAAAACTAAGTTTGCCAAATCCCTCTATTTCCTCAATATAGCCCATCAGTTATCATTCCACCAGAAAGTATCTGTTCACGAAAAAATTGTAGCTACTTGGAGGTCAGATCTCAAGTCAAATAATCTAATTCATTTAGCAGTATCTAGAATTATCAGCGGTTTCTCCTGATCATTAATCCTAAGAATCTATGTTAATGATTGTTCACCAGGCTTTTGCAAGTACTCCTCTGAAATGTCTTAACTATTTAGTAGAGTGCACTCAAGATTCAGTGGGCACATGTCTTTGGTCCTCAACTACCTGAACACTTTAAAAAAATAATCAGTGGTCATAATTGAGTAACTTTTTGAGTAAATATAGCATTTGCGTAGGTGGATATAACATATGCTTTTCTTCTCCTACTCTCGTCTCTTCTTTTAGGGACCTAATTTTTACCAGTTCTACCAAGAGCAGCCAGAGAAAATAATTTTTCATGAATCTCCCTTTTGTTACGTGTTGCATATACATCTACTTAGAAGTTTTCTTGTATCTATTTCTTCCAATTTCTACTGATAAGATTTGTCACTCATAATTTGCT
>NW_023193583.1:0-545 GCF_002007445.2 Ailuropoda melanoleuca
CCTCTGCAGCTGTTTGCCTGACTATGCTTCTGTCGTTTTTCTGTATTTAAAAATATATTCAATTTTGGTCGGCACAGGGCTAGGATGCCGTTTTAGGGCAAGATACAGGCCAAGTGCTCGTGGGAGGCACTGAGCAGCTTCAGTTCCCTCCCGGGGCAGAGGGGAGCAGGCCCCAACCCTTGGTGAGATGCCCACAGAGGTGCCCAGCCAGCCTCCGGCGGAAAGGNTCCGGCGGAAAGGCCACACATTCTGGGAGTGGCAGGGAAGTGGCTGGTTTTCTGAGAGATGGTAGGAAGGTTCGAGTGTGCACTGAGCCTCCGTCCCCAGGATGCGGGCTTCGGGCTCAGGCTGGGTCTGAACCACAGAGGTGGTGTGTCCTGGGACGGGTAGCTGAATCTGTCTGTGTCTCGGCATCCCCTTGGGGTTGGTGTGTGAGAACAGTATGGAGTGTAACACGGTGGGGGTGGAGGGTCAGAGATGTGACGAGAGGGGCACCCATCCCTCTCCAGCAGGACGTTGTGAGCAGCTGGGCCGAGGGCCCCCCA
>NW_023193584.1:0-1775 GCF_002007445.2 Ailuropoda melanoleuca
TGTGCATCTCAAGTCAGACAGATGGTTTATAGCTCTGCATTAGCTTAGACTTGCTTCTAATGCCAAACCTCCAGGTCACCTAGAGGTGACCGCTCAGGGCTTTCTCATATCTTTCCTGAGTATGCTCACAGCCTTAGGCATATGCATAGCCCTTTACAAGTTTGCAGCCTCCTTGATTCTCAGGAATATATCAGAACTTTTCAGAAACATTTATGGACATCTCATTGTCCAGCTTTTCCTTTCAAGCATCTTGATTAAGCCCTTGTTTGCCTCAGCTGTTAGCTACCACCTCAGGTAGCCATTAAGTTAAACAGATGCCTTTAGTTTTTGACAAATGATGAGTGAGGATAAGACTTTGCACGCTGAGCTCTGAGTTAGCTCAAATAAAGGCGTCCTTATAAGTGGGGTCTTTCAGGAAACCACCAAATGGGCCAAATAATGACTGTTATTTGTGAATGAGGCTTCAATGGATCTTCAACCAGTTCTGCTGGTGTGGTTGCCAGGCTGCTGGTTGCAGACCTTTGGTTGTCAAACTACTGCAGATTTGGAAAGAGAGGGATGGGAACAGGGTAAGTTAAAAGGTCACAATATCACCATTCTTACTATGATTCAGCTGTTTTGTTTTTGTTTGTTTTTTATAAATGTTTTACTTTGTTAGTTTTTATATTTTTTGCTAGTTTTTTAAAAAAGATTTTAGTTATTTATTGAGAAAGCAAGAGAGCATGTGAGTGGAGGGAAGGGGCAGAGGGAGAGAGAGAGAGAATCTCATGCACACTCTGTGCTGAGCGTGGAGCCTGATGTGGGGCTTGATCCCATGACCCCAAGATTACGACCTGAGCCAAAATCAAGAGTTGGATGTGTAGCCACCCAGGTGCCCCAATTTTTGCCAGTTATTTCATAGTTTTTATGAAGGAGAAAATTTTTTGGATCCTTAACCATTTTTATTTATGTCACTTGTTAGCTTTTTTTTTTAATCCAAGTGATTAAAGAGATTTGCAAAAATGAAAGCAGTGCCACTTTTCTCACTAATTTTTTTAGCTTTGGAGAATATAATTATCTTTTCTTTTTTAGATTAAATCTCATGAGAGGTGTTCCTGTTCTTTTATTTATCTGTTTTAGTTACCAGCTACTACTACTGAGTTTCACATGCCGGAGGTACTCACTCAGTACTGCTGAAGACATGAATGAACAAATAATTGGATACATAACACTGAGGGGAAAAAGAAACTTGTTTCTGTCCTATTATCTCTTAGTTTTCTTCCCTTTCTTTTCTACTTTTAATTGTGATAAGAACACTTAACATGAGGCCTGCCATCAGCACATTTTTATGTGTATAATACTGTATTGTTACCTATAGGGATGGTGTTGTACAGCACATCTCTGGAACTGAATGATTTTTGCATACCTGAAACATTATACCTGTTGAACAACAACTCCCAAAGTCCCCCGCCTCCCGCCCCTTTGAAGTCTTCTGTTGTGGAAATTTTCCCTTTTCACATTTTCCAAGATTCTACCCTTTCCTGACTCCTGTTACTTTCAGAAAGCTTTTTCTTTGGCTTTGTGGCTTATANTTTTTATGTGTATAATACTGTATTGTTACCTATAGGGATGGTGTTGTACAGCACATCTCTGGAACTGAATGATTTTTGCATACCTGAAACATTATACCTGTTGAACAACAACTCCCAAAGTCCCCCGCCTCCCGCCCCTTTGAAGTCTTCTGTTGTGGAAATTTTCCCTTTTCACATTTTCCAAGATTCTACCCTTTCCTGACT
>NW_023193585.1:0-3176 GCF_002007445.2 Ailuropoda melanoleuca
GTTTGACACTGGCTTTGCACAGCTCTCTGGCTGGTCCTCTGCCTGGCCAGAGGTCAGTCAGGTCACAGTCAACTCCCCTGAGCCCTAGTCATCCAGATGACATTTCTCAAGCAGGGTCATCCTCCAATAGGCAGTGAGCCTTGGGTGCTCTTGAGCAGTCCCTTGGGCAGGGCTCTGCCTATTTCTTTCGGTGACCTGTCAGAGGCCAAGTGATCATCTCATGGGGATGGGGAATGTGTGCCAGATACAGTGGAAAGCTGAAGCCTTGGGTCCTTGTGGAGAGGTGCTGTGGGTATGGTGCCTGTGGGGGCTGTTCATCCCCGTTCTAAGGAGCCGCCCCTCGTGCCCAGGTGGGCGTGGCAGGTACAAGAGCAGGCTATACNTTCTGGAGAGGTGCTGTGGGTATGGAGCCTGTGGGGGCTGTTCATCCCAGTTCTAAGGAGATGCCCCTCATGCCCAGGTGGGCATGGCAGGTACAAGAGCAGGCTATACCTGCTCAGCAGATGTGCTGGAGGGACCATGGGAAGGCCTTTGTAGCCAGCACGATGGGAACATAGCATGGCCTACTCAAGTCTAGCTGTAATAGTGACAGAACCAGCACCCCCACACAGCAGTAGCACAGATGTTCCTTCTTTTCCACTCCATTTCTTCCCTAGACCCATGGTTCTCTGAGTGTGATCCCAGACCACCAGCAGCCCCCAGGAATCTATTAGAAATACAGACTTTGCCCAAACCTGAATCAGCAAGTCAGCCAAGTTGATTCCACTGTAAATTCAAGTCTTGAGAACCACTGGCCTAAAATAGACTTCCTCCTCCCACACTTCCCACCCTCTCTCCTAGTCCCTCTCTCTCCCTTCATCCTTAGCCTCCCTCCCTCCCACCCCACCCTCTTCTCTCTCTTTCTCTGCCCCCTGCCCCACTTCCCTGCTGGGGAGCAGCTGCACTTCTTTCTTGGAGCAGCTGGTTCTGAGAATCACCACTGGGTGTCAGAACAGCCCCAGGAATGTCTCTGCTGTCAAGCCCATTCCAGGCCTGCCTGTGTCTCCCAGGGCTCCCACACAGCCCAGAAGAGGATATGCTGGGAACTGGGTGCGGTCTGATTGCAGAGTCACAGAAACCCTGCACCCATGCTGCACCCATGCTGCTGCTCCCTGGTCACTGGCCTGGGCTGAGGCGAGTGTTCCATGTTCTCAGGTCTTCTGTTTCCAGAGTTGGGGGGGTGAGAAGGGGCCCCAGACGAGGTCCTGAGAAGAGAAGGGGTTTGCCGAAGGTCACTCTGAGACTCTGTCAGGGTAGAGGGCGTTGCCCTTTCCTTCCTAACTGTACAGGGTGAGAACTGAGGTGGTGTGTCTCCTAGTCTGTGTGGTGGGGACCAGAGGAGTCCCATGCACCATGTAGGCTGTCATGAGGGGCGTGAGATTCACATCCAACCCTCACTCCTGCCAAAGTGCATCTCTTATGCTGGCCCTCCACAAGTCCCCTCTAAATTCCTAGCTTTGAGTCTTCTGTGAGCCCTGGCCTGGGCTTCCCAGGCCACCAAGGACCCTCTCTACATGTCCAGTCTACATAGTGAGGCCTCCCTTCCCTGCCCATCCTGCCATACTGATATTGTGGTAGGCCCTAGGCGGCCTGCCTCAGGCCCTGTTCAGCCTTGTGGCTGCTCCTTCTCCCCCATGGAAGGGCAATGTGCTTCCTCCTGACCACCCACCCTAGGCTTGGCCTGCAGCCCCCGCTGGGCTTGACCCACTTGAGCCCTCTCCTCCATTTAAGGCCAGAGTACACCAGCCACACACTCAACACACACTGGGCTCTGCTCGGTGACGGGCATTGGGGCTGGATACACAGATTACTAAGTTGTTGCCTTGTGGAGCAACCACCCCAACTCAGTGGGTGCTGCAGAGTGCTGGAAGGAGCTGTGATGTACAGTGGGGGCTTATGTCGGGTTTCCAGACTGGGGCAGAGCCATGAGTGGCCATGAGTGGCCTTAGGCAGGGTGGCTCAGGGGACAGAGGACTTGGAGAAATGTCAGGAGGTGCTGGCAGGTGTATGGTGGGAGGCCAAGCCTTGGGTTGATTGGAGATGTGCTGTCAAGTAAGCCTTGGCAGGACTTGGTGAGGGTTGGCTGGAGGATGGAGGCAGGATTCCTGACCAAGCTCCTAGGCCCTATCCCGGGGCCCTCCAGGTGAGAGGGGGGCAAAGACTCAGGAATGTGCCATGTGAAGGGTAAGGTTCCTCCCACACATCCTGATGGGAACACCTGGAGGGCAGGACAGAGGTCTGGGCACAGGGATGGTATTTCAGGTCTAGAGCTGGTGATCAGAGGCAGAGGCATTCTTAAGGACACACCTTAAGAGGGGGGCAGAGGGCATGGGCGGTTGGAGCAGAGAAGGCCCTGCTGAAGAGGGTGTAGTCAGTGGTGCGGTCAGGGGAGGTGGCAGTAGAGGGTGGCCACTGGGTTTGACAGGTGGAGGTCATCAGTGCCTTGACATGTGTCCATGGAAATCAGAGAGGACTAGAGTAGATCGGGGGCACTTTCCCTTACCCAGGACTTTATGGTAGGGGCCTGCCTGCTGGTGTCAAAGCTCTTCTTCCTCACTAGGGACTAAGCCCCTGAGCACACTGTGTGACACAAGCTGAGCACCTCACAGAATGGACATGTGGACTCCAGGCAGTCAAAGACCCTTGAAAGGAGGCCTGTGGCCATGAGGGAAGGGAGGAGTCCAGGTGGGCATAGTTCTGGCCTCAGGAAGCAACACCTGGACTTGTCCAGCTGGGCACACAGAGACGGTGTGTGTGCCCTAGAGACAGCACCCTCCAGGTACGGTTGGCATCCAGCACCTGACATGGTTACCACCATCACCTCTCCACTATAAACTGATCTGACTCGAGTCGCCCCAGCTCTGTGAGTGGCGGTACCCCATGCCACAGGGTCTGCAAGGGAAGCCTGATCGCCAGTGCAGGAAAGTGAGCGCCTGTGCAGTGGGGACAAGGAAGGAGAGCTCTGGAGAGAGAAGGGCCCAGCTGTCTCCTCTTCTTCCTCTCAACACCATCTCAGAGCCTCAGCAATCTCATCCTTAAAAAGGGGCCATGACAGCAGCTGCCTCAGAGGGGTGCTCAGGAGCAGAGCTAACACAGACGAGACACACTGAAAATATGCCCACTCAGAGAGGGCAGCC
>NW_023193586.1:0-2020 GCF_002007445.2 Ailuropoda melanoleuca
AAAAAAAATTCAATGACTATATTTGGCTTCAAGAATATTTACTAATGTTATCATAAAGAGTGTGCACTTTATTCTAAAGATTTCTGTGGGGCATTTAAGGATTCAAGGATTGCTCACTAATTTATAAACAGTAATCATAGCATAACATTTTCCCATAAGAAAAGGAACCAGCCCAAGGTAGCTCTGGGAATCTCAGCTACAAAAAGGCATGACCTCCATTTGAGGACACAATTAATAGGACAGCTTCTTTTCTAGTTTCAGAAAAATTATCTTCTTTCTATAAACATTACATATTTTTACAAAATACATTTTTTTTGTATTCCATTGCTTCTATCTAATAAGAGATAGGTTTCTAGCGTACCAGTGTACCCTGACTCTGCCATTTACCAGATGAATGAACTTGGGCAAAATTAATTGAACTCTGTGTGCCTTGATTTTTTTCACCACTATAATTAAGACAGTAACAGTACCTCCCTCATAGAGATGTTGGGGGAATTAAATGAGTTATTGCACTAGGTGCTTATAACACTAAATTAAAAAAAGTGAAAATGGAAGGTAGATAATAGGGGGAATTTGGGGGTAGTTTACACAATTAAAAAAATAGTTGCAAGAACTAGAAATGTCATCATCACTGGACTCAAACACTTGACAGCTACTCAAAGTAAGACACATTCTACATCACAATCCTGGGAAAACTTACATGCATGGGTATACACATAAATAAGTGTCATAAAATATTTTTTTATTCTACATGATACACATTCATATTTTTAATTATTCTGTTCTACTTAATTTTGTTTGGTTTAAAAAAAATCCTGGCCACCATTCATTCCATTAATTTTACAACCCACATATGTGTTGCAACATCTAGATTGAAAACAATAGTCTCTAGGGTCCTTAGATATATTAACTGCTTCCAGGGTACCTTCTCTTTTGTTCTTTCCCTTCCTCTCCCTGATGTCCCCCTTTCTCTCTCCTATCTCCATATGGGAGAGCACACACTGGCCGAGAACTTGGGAGTCATATCTTTTCAGCTTTAGGGATTACATAAGAGTGACATTCCTCTACCAGCTTCAAAGAAAAAAGCCTGGTGGTTCTGGTCTGGATCAAGCAATCATATGCTATTTCTAACCTAATCCCTACTGAATAGGGTGCTTCTCTCTGGTTCCTAGAATCACATAGGAAAATAAGATACTGAACACACAAACACACCTGAACAATGAAGGCTACAAGTGTACCGCTTGAGAACTCAGAACTCACACATGTCCCTTATATATACAGACAATGATTCTCCCTTATTTACATACATCTAAGAATTTCTAGTCCAGTGGAATTGTCTCCTATGCCAATTTTGTAAATGAAGAAGCTATTATGTCTATGCTTATATGTACTATAGTATCTTATTCCAGAATATAAACATGAGGTACATGTAACTTTAAAATGTCCAGATGTTTCTCTGCAAACTTTGAACTATCTGATCATTTAAACATGACTCCACATACAAAATATACTAGTGAATGGAAAAACAAAGCTATTGCAATAAACATTCTAATTATAAAAGTCTACAAATTGCAGAAATATACAGTGATCATTGGTACAGGTCCTCTGTTACATCTCTGGTGATATTGGCACAGGCCCAAGGTTGACAACTTGCAGACTGCCCATTCATCCCTGAAAGGAATAGCCATATGTCCCCATACAGCTTAATGCCAGGGCTCTAATTTCCTTAAAACCTTAGATTACTGCCTAAAGATTTAATTGGAGAGAGGGGATCCCTCTTACATTGTGGGTGGGAATGCAAGTTGGTACAGCCACTCTGGAAAACAGTGTGGAGGTCCCTTAAAAAGTTAAAAATTGAGCTACACTATGATCCAGCCATTGCACTACTGGATATTTACCCCAAAGATATAGACATAGTGAAGAGAAGGGCCATATGCACCCCAATGTTCATAGCAGCATTGTCCACAATAGCTAAATCATGGAAAGTGCCGAGATGCCCTTCAACAGATGACTGGATTAA
>NW_023193586.1:2215-2385 GCF_002007445.2 Ailuropoda melanoleuca
AAGGGATAAAGAAAGGGGGGGTAATCAGAAGGGGGAATGAAGCATGAGAGACTATGGACTCTGAAAAACAAACTGAGGGCTTCAGAGGGGAGGGCATGAGGGAATGGGATAGGCTGATGATGGGTAGTAAGGAGGGCACGTATTGCATGGTGCACTGGGTGTTATACGCA
>NW_023193587.1:0-2215 GCF_002007445.2 Ailuropoda melanoleuca
ATCAGAATCTGGGGATGTACTGTATGGTGATTAACATAATATAATAAAATAAAATTAAAAAAAAAAAGAAATACATATTTGAGGCGCCTGGGTGGCTCTGTCAGTTAAACGTCTGCCTTTGGTCGAGGTCATGATCCCAGTGTCCTGGGATCGAGCCCCACGTGGGGCTCCCTGCTCTCTCCCTCTGCCCCTACCTACCACTTGTTCTCTTTCTCTCTCTCTCTCAGAAATAAATAAAATCTTAAAAAAAAAAAGAAGAAATACATATTTGGTCTTCTGGCCCAGAGTTTCTGGCTCAGAGTTCCTAAAACTCTCACAATTTCCCAGTAAAAAGGAGAAGAAGAGCCTGTTCTGTTATTCAGCCCCAACTGAGTTGGTACTCAGGAGCCAACTGGTGTCTGAAGGCCCTCGATGGCTTCTGGTTGGAGTTTGGCTGCCCCAGGAACCAAGCATGTGATGAGAGGGTTGAACTCAGCCTCACCCCTGACCCTAGGGATGGGAGAAGGGCTAGGGACCGTGTTTGTCAACAATGGCCATGATTTAATCAATCATGTCTATGTAAAGGAACCTTCATAAAAACCCTAAACAGCAGGGTTCAGATGGTTTCTGGGAGGTGAATGCACTCAGTGCTGGGAAGGTCATACACCCAGACCCATCCCCTGTGATGGGTCCCCTCTGGACCTCACCCCACATCCCTCCACATCTGGCTGTTTACCTGTGTCCTTCCTAAAACCCTTTACAATAGACTAAGTGATATTAAGTGGAGTGTTTTCCTTGAGTTCTATGAGCCTTTCTAGTAAATGCTCCAACCTCAGGGAGGGGGTCGGGAAACCCCCCATTTACAGCCAAGTCAGACAGAAGTGTGGGTAAACTGAGGACCCCCTCCTTGGGATTGGTGTCTGAAGTAGGGGTCAGGCTTGCGGGATTAAGTCCTTAACCTGTGGGGGCCACGCTAATTCCAGGTAGAGTCAGGATTGAATTAAACCATAGGATATCCAGCCGGTGTCCTCAGAGCCTTGGACAATGGCTTTAGTGTGGGAAACACACATGTTTGGTGTCAGAAGTGTGGTGAGGGGGAGAGGAGTTAAGATGGTGGAGGAGTAGGGGACCCCTTTTCCAGCCGGTCCCCTGAGTCGAGTTGGATAGGTACCAGACAAGCCTGAACATCCACGGAATCAGCCTGAGGCGCAGGAAGATACATCTGGATCTCTACAAATGAACATCTCCAGCGCTGAGTATTGAGGTACGAAGCGGGGAGCCGTGAAACCGTGCACAGATATCAGAAGCTAAATGGAAAGAGGAGGGAGCCACCGCATTTGGGCTCCGGGAAGCGGTAGCCACCTGCACGGGGGAGGGGGCAAAATCGGGGACAGCACCCGTGAGAGAACAGACTGAGACCGGGAGCTCCGGGAGCGCACGCCACCAGACTTCTCATGGAACTCCGGAGCTCCCGTGTGCTCACTGGAACCAGACTGAGACCGGGAGCTCCGGGAGTGCGCGTGGGGCAGCTGGTGGCTGGCGGTGTTAGAAACACAAAAGACAGAGACGCGCTGGCCCTGGAAGTGAGGGCAGGGACGCCAGGTGTGGGGCGCACAGCCTGGGACACTGCAGGGTTGAGCAGCACCAACAGAAACAGAGTTAAAGTGGCCAGAACATCAGTGGAGAACGGTCCGCAATCCCTCTGTTCTGTGACAGAGGCTAAATTTTGGCCGCTGCTGCTCTGACTCTCAGAAGAGGCACAGCAGACCGCCAGGGAAAGCCGCCAGAGAACAAAAGCCCAGAAATACCGGCTCACAGGGTGACCATCCCCATCCCCCCTCGCAGAGGACACGGAGACTCTACCCAAACAGGGTTTCCTGAGTATCAGCGCGGCAGGCCCCTCCCCCAGAAGGCAGGCTGAAAAATCAAGAAGCCCACAACCCGGAGCGCCTGAGTGGTGCAGTCATTGAGCGCCTGTCTTCGGATTAGGGTGTGATCACAGCGTTCGGGAAATGAGTTCCTCATCGGGCTTCTCCGCTGGGAGCCTGCTTCTTCCTCTCCCACTCTCCTGCTTGGGTTCCCTTTCTTGCTGACTGTCTGTCTCTCTCTCTCAAATAAATAAATAAAATCTTTAAAGAAGAAGCCCACATCNTGCCTGGGTCCTGGTCAATAATTTGGGCTCTGGACAACCCCTCAATCTCTCCTCATCAGAATGACGAGAAGGAGAAGTCCCCCC
>NW_023193588.1:0-602 GCF_002007445.2 Ailuropoda melanoleuca
TCTTCCTTTCTGGTCAACTGACCACCTCAGGAAACAATTGTACTTACTGCTGTTTCCCTAAAGAGGTATGTGCCTTGCAGAAGTTACCCTCTGCCTACACAGACTTCTCGTCTCTAACAGCATGACACTTCTTTTTTATGGTGCCGGGAACCGGCTTTGCAGAAACAGGAGTAAATGTTACTTGGCTAGTCGGAGCAAAGCAAGTCACGTGGAGAGAAACGCGCTTTCTGCGAGAAATACTGCTCTCTCCGAGCACTTCCATGAACAGTCTACGCATAACACAGAATGCTGACTGATGTTGCAACACACACTGTGCTGCACGGAAAGCAGAGACAGCAGCAGGAACAGGGATCCTGAGACTCCAGGGTCGGGGGTCAGTGAGGAAGGACGTGTGGCAGCACACGTGGAATTCCAGNGTGGAATTCCAGGCTTCCTGAGGAATCCCTGCTCCACTGAAAACATGTCAGTTTGATGCTGAAAAACACAGAGATACCACACATAAACCCTAAGACTAAAATGCACTGAAAGAGACAAAAACGTCCTTGCTTTATATAAAAAGGAATTTGTACTTTTAAAAGAGAAAGAAAGTCTTAGGCGTAAGT
>NW_023193589.1:0-830 GCF_002007445.2 Ailuropoda melanoleuca
TTAAACAGGGACTTTGTCTTGGGGACACGCTCTCAAATAAAACTGTATTTTATGTAAATCGACCTTCCAAGCTTTTTTTATATCTATATTTATGCCTTTTTATTTAGCAAATTGTATTCCCCGTCATTTTACAGAGGGAAATAATGGGGAAAAGCCTGGCGTGTATAGGCCAGATTTATAAGACCCCAGATAGGAAAAGTCTTTGTTTTCGAATGTGGGCATTTCTATGCAAATGGCCTGCTTCTGTGGGAGACTGCGGGCTCAGGGAGGTCGTCGGCCCCACAGAATTCCTAAAGCGGCTCCTGGACAACTGAGTAGGCGCCGGCCCCCTGGAGAAGACCGGACCAGCATCTTTGGAAAAGCGCTGGGAGGCTTGTGTTCTTGGGTCCCAACAGGACTCAGAACGTGGTGTCTAGACAGATGAATCCATGCTGATTCCTCCAAGCACCACCTTGACTGAGCCCACCTCCCTGCCCCTAAATGTGGGGAGCCAGGAACACAAAACAGACGTCGGGAAAGCAGACCTCTCCCCTCACCGCTGTTGGCCTGACCCTGCGCCAAGCGGACGGTGAATAGGTGTATACTCCAACGCACTTGAGCCTCTGATGTCTATATGCAGAGCCCACTCCTGCCAGGCCGCCAGGACGGGACCTCGTCCATGCAGCGGACAAGGGACACGCAGGACCTCTTAGTTTGGAAGTGGACACAGAGAAGGAGCTAGTGTCCATTTGGCCCATGATTTAATCATCAGCACATCAGTGACCCGGCCAGGCTGCGTGGGTGTAAATATAGACCTTTGTCCAGATTCACAGCATCTTCTCGTTTTCAGG
>NW_023193590.1:0-558 GCF_002007445.2 Ailuropoda melanoleuca
TAAAAAGCAAAACAAAACAAAGATTCCCAGTATCAGCATTTCTATTCAACACTGTTTTGGAATTCCTAATATAACATAAAAAAAAAAGATTTGGTAAAAAGTTATATGAAAGGAAATGAATAAAAAAATTATTTGCAGGAGATAGGATTATTTACACAGAAAAAAACAGAAGGAAGTGAAGGTAAGTTACTAGCATGAGTAAGAGTTCAGTGAAGTTGAACAAGATTAATAAAAACGAATTGTAATTTTTTACAGCAAGAAATAGTGTAAATTTTAATTGATACTATTAACAAGAACAAAACGACCAGATACATTGGAATAAACCTAGGAAAAAGCACACATGTCTTTCAAGGAAAATCATGAGACTTTATTAAAAGAAATAAAAGACAGCCTAAATAAATATGGACAGAGATGCCATGTAATGTCTAAGGAANGCCATGTAATGTCTAAGGAATCTTTATATATGAGAAACAACATCTCTCCCTAAGTTAATCTATACATTGATGGTGGACCACACTCAGGCACTACGTGCCCAGGGAAAGAAAAAGGTACACGAGG
>NW_023193591.1:0-1105 GCF_002007445.2 Ailuropoda melanoleuca
CTCAGGGATTGGTTTGTTCCAATCTGCAGGGAAATTTAGTTCCTTGTGTAATGGGTCCAGAGCCTGGGTCAATCCAAGGCCTTGCTTGAGAGAGTGAGAGGACAGCCATGGCTAGGTCCAGGCTTTAAGTACAACCCAATCTAGATTATACTCTGGGGACTGGGTCAAGTCATATTAGCATCTGCAAAGTGGACCAGAAGGGGGTGGATGATATATTTCAGGGCTCATACTTGGGCTCAGCACCATCAGGATTTGCTGGACTACCCAACTCTCTAAATTTTGGAGTCTCTCTGGTTGTATGAAGACACCCTTGTGTCTGGGCCATTACCTTCTTCTCTCACCTGGGGTTTCAGCAGGCTGAATCTCCACACATGGCAGACACTACAGAAATGTGTCCAGCAAAATGGCTGGTTTTACTTCACTTTACAAAACAAATAGGCATCTTTCATCACAATGACAAATTGGAAAAATGAGAAATTTCCAAACTTGGGGGACAGAGAAGGGATATAGACAAGCCATAGCATTTCAACATGTGCTTGTTAAACCATCAGACTGAGATCAAAATTAAACTGTCTTTTGCACCCAATTCACAAGGCAACCCTAAGCACTTAGAAACACATGGCTAATAGAAACTGGACACACTAAATTAGCTCCCAGATGCACAGTCTAAAATACAGGAATACAATTTGAATACCAATCACCCCTTTGCCAAACCTAGGAGATAACAAGCGTTACTGGGGAAGATGGTCTCATCGCAATTTAGCCTGCTCTTGAAATCTTTGCAGTGAGCAAAGACTTGACATATCTAGATCTTTCCTCCTCTCTGAGGAGAGAAGTTGTTCCTAACGCTAAGCCCCCTGACAGGGTTCTCTGAGGTTGCTCTATTATGGGCCACGGGACATGAATTAATTATCTCATTTCTATTCTGGAAACAACTGCATGCATATGAATTCCACAGGTGCATACTTTTTATTTAAAAAAAATGGCAAGGGAAGTGGAGTTAGACCTTGGAACAATTTGTTCCATAGAACAGAATGAATCATCTCCCATAATGAGCAGTTGTTGGCCAGAACTGTAGCAAACACCGAATGGTCCCGTTCATCAA
>NW_023193592.1:0-4660 GCF_002007445.2 Ailuropoda melanoleuca
TTTGATTTGAATTTCCCTGATGGCTAATGATTTTGAACATTTTTTCATGTGTCTGTTAGCCATTTGTAAGAGACATTAGAAAATTTCTAAGTGCAGAAGTGAGATCTAATCAGGTGAAACTCAAAAATCCTATAACTGAGATGCTGTCTGAATTGAATGCTCTAATAGCTACGTTGAATGAGGCAGAAGAGAGAGTAAGTAATTTAGAAGACAGGCTGATGGAAAGAAGGAAGTTGAGAAAGAGACAGAAAGACAACTCAGAGGCCATGAAGAAAGGCTTCAAGAATTTAATCATGCCCTGAGGTGAACAAATGTCAGTATTGGTGTGCCTGAGGTGGAAGGGAGAAAGAGAGGGCCAAAAGGTATGTTTGAGCAAATCTAGCTGAGAACTTCCCTATTCTGGAGAAGGAAATACATATTCAAGTCCAAGAGGCAGAGAAGACCCCTCCCAAAATCATTTAAAATAGACCAACAAACCAACATATCATAGTGAAGCTTGCAAACTTTAGAGAAAAAAGAGACTATCCTGAGAGCAACTCAAGACAGGAGGCTCCTTTCTTAAAGAGGGAGGAATATTAGTTTGACATCAGACCAATCTACAGAAAACTAGCAGGCCAGAAAAGGCTGGCATGATATATTCAGGGTACTAAATGGAAGAATATATAGCCAAGAATTCTTTATGCAGTAAGGCTGTCAATCAGAATGGAAAGAGAGATATAGAGCTTCCAGGACAAACACAGACTGAAAGAAGATGGGACCCCCAAGGCAGCCCTGCAAGAAATGTTAACGGGGATACTGTAAGTGAAGAGAGACCCCAAGGCACACATAGAGCAGAGGGAAACAGAGACAATTTACAGAAAATGGACTTAAAGGCAATACAGTGGCACTAAATTCATATATTTCAATAGTTATTCTGAATGTAAATGGACTAAATTTTCCAATCAAAATTCACAGGGTATCAGATTGGATAAACAGCAAGACCCAGGGCACCTGGGTGATTCAGTTGGTTAAGCGTCTGCCTTCAGCTAAGATCATGCTCCCAGGATCCTGCTATTGAGTTCAATATCAGGCTCCCTGATACACAGGAGGACTACTTCTCCCTCTGCTCCTCCCCACAGATTCTCTCAATCTCTCTCTATCTTAAATAAATAAATAAATAAATAAATAAATATTTTTTTTTAAAAAAAGATAAGACCTAACCACATGTTGTCTACAAGAGACTCATTTTAGACCTAAACACACCACCAGACTGAAACTGAGTGAGTGGAGAACAATTTGCCATGCTAATGGACCTCAAAAGAAAGCTGGTGCAACAATCCTCATATCAGACAAACCAGATTTTAAACCAAAGACTGTAGTAAGATATATAGAGAGGTACCGTATCATACTTAAATGAACTATACAACAAGAAGATCTAACAATGGTAAGTAGTTATGCCCCCAACATGGGAACAGCCAATTATATCGACCAATTACTAACCAAATTAGTGAAACACATTGACAATAATACAATAGTCACAGGGGACTTTAACACTCTACTCACAGCAATGGAGAGTTCATCTAAACAGAAGATCAACAAACAAATAAGGGCTTTGAATGACAAATTGGAACAGATAGACTTCACAAATATATACAAAACAGTCCACCCTAAAACAATCAAATATTCATTCTTCTTGAGTGCACATGGAAATTTCCCCAGAATAAAGCACATACTGGGTCACTTCAGATCTCAAATGATACCAAAGATTGAGATTATTCCCTGTATATTTTCAGAACAATGCTTTGAAACTTGAATAAAATCACAAGAGGAAATTTGGAAGGAACTCAAACACTTGGAGGGTTAAAGAGCATCCTGCTAAAGAATGAATGGATCAACCAGGAAATTAAAGAAGAATTTTGAAAAATCATGGAAACTAATGAGAATGCCAATACATCAGTGCAAAACCTCTGGGATGCAGCAAAGGTGGTCCTAAGAGGAAAGTGCATTGCAATACAAGCCTCTCTCAAAAAATTAGAAAAATCCCAAATGCACAATCTAAACATACACCTAAAGGACCTGGAGAAACAATAGAAAATAAAGCCAAAACCAAGCAGGAGAAGAGAAATAATACAGGTTAGAGCAGAAATCAAGAAGTAGAAACCAGAAGAACAGAAGAACAGATCAATGAAACTAGAAGCTGGTTCTTGATAGGAGTAATAAGATTGATAAACCACTGGCCAGACCTATGAAAAAGAAAAGAGGACCCAAATTAATAAATTAATAAAATCATGAAGGAAAGGGGAGAGTTTGGAAACAAAACCAATGAAATACAGAGAATTTTAAGAATATATGAGCAACTGTATGCAAACAAATTATGCAATCTTGAAGAAATGGAGGCATTACTGTAAATGAATATAAAAAACAACAACAACAACAACAGGATATAGTAGAAAATTTGAACAGACAAATATCCAGGAAGGAAATAGAAGCAGTAATCTAAAATCTCTCAAAAAAAGAATCCAGGGACAGATGACTTCCCAGGGGAATTCTGCCAAACCTTTAAAGAAGAAACCATACTTATTCTACTGAAGCTGTTTCAAAAATAGAAGGAAATGGAGAGAAAACTTCCAAACTATTTTCATGAGGTCAGCATTACCTTGATTCCAAAACCAGACAAAGACCCCCATCAAAAAGGAGAATTGCACTATGTTGAATAATAATGGCGAGAGAAGGCATCCTTGCCATGTTCCTGATCTTAAGGGAAAAGCTTCCAGCTTTTCCCCATTGAGAATGCTATTCGCTGTAGGCTTTTCATAGATGGTTTTTATGAAATTGAGGAATGTGCCCTCTATCCCTACACACTGGTGTTTTAATCAGGAAAGAATGCTATATTTTGTCAAATGCTTTTTCTGCATCAATTGAGAGGATCATATGGTTCTTGACTCTTTTTTTGTTGATACTAGAAGTCTTTGCAACAGCAATCAGACAACAAAAAGGGATAAAAGTTATCCAAATCGGCAAAGAAGAAGTAAAACTGTCTCTCTTCGCAGATGACATGATACTCTATATAGAAAACCCAAAAGAATCCACCCCCAACTACTAGAACTTATAGGGCAATTCAGTAATGTGGTGGGATACAAAATCAACACTCAGAAATCAGTTGCATTTCTATACATGAACAATGAGATTGAAGAAAGACAAATGAAGGAATCCATTCCATTTACAACAGCACCAAAAATCATATGTTGTCTTGGAATTAACTTAACCTGAGACATAAAGGATCTATATTCTACAAACTACAAATCACTCTTGAAAGACAGTGAAGAAGACACAAAAAGATGGAAAAATATTCCATGTTCATGGATCGGAAGAATTAACATAGTTAAAATGTCTATGCTACCCAGAGCATTCTATACTTTCAATGGCATCCCAATCAAAATACCAATGACATTTTTCAAAGAACTGGAACAAACAGCCCTTAAATTTGTGTGGAACCGGTAAAGGCCCAGAATCACCAAGGAATTGTTGAAAAGGAAAAACAATGCTGGGGGCATCACGTTGCCAGATTTCAAGCTGTACTACAAAGCTGTGATCACAAAGACAGCATGGTACTGGCATAAAAACAGACACATAGACCAATGGAACAGAAGAGAGAACCCAGAAATGGACTCTTGGCTCTTTGGGCAATTAATCATTGACAAAGCAGGAAAAACCATCCAGTGGAAAAGAGACAGTCCCTTCAATAAATGGTGCTGGGAAATTGTACAGCTAAATGCAAAAGAATGAAACTTGACCACTCTCTCACACCATACGCAAAGATCAACTCCAAATGGATGAAAGACCTCGATGTGAATTAGGAATCCGTCAAAATCCTAGAGAACATAGGCTGCAACCTCTTTGACATCGGCCACAGCAACTTTTTTCATGACACATCTACAAAGGCAAGAGAAACAAAAGAAAATATGAACTTGTGGCACTTCATCAAGATAAAAAAGCTTCTGCACAGCCAAGAAAACAGTCAAAAGAACTAAGAGGCAGCCCACAGAATGGGAGAATATATTTGCAAATGACACTACAGAAAAAAGGCTGGTATCCAAAACCTACAAAGAATTTCTCAAACTCAATACATGAGAAACAAATAATCAAATCATAAAATGGGCAAAAGATATGAAAGACACTTTTCCAATGAAGACATACAAATTGTTAACAGACACATGAAAAAATGTTCAAAATCATTAGCCATCCGGGAAGTTCAAATCAAAACCACATTGAGATAACACCTTACGCCAATTAGAATGGCAAAAATTGACAAGGCAGGAAACAACAATTGTTGGAGAGAATGTGGAGAAAGGGGATCCCTCCTACATTGTTGGTGGGAATGCAAGTTGGTACAGCTACTCTGGAAAACTGCCACTCTGGAAAACCCTTCAAAAGTGAAAAATTGAGCTACCCTATGATCCAGCAATTGCCCTCCTGGGTATTTACTCCAAAGATACAGACATAGTGAAGAGAAGGGCCATATGCACCCCAATGTTCATAGCAGCATTGNCCACTCTGGAAAAACCCTTCAAAAGTGAAAAATTGATCTACCCTATGATCCAGCAATTGCCCTACTGGGTATTTACCCCAAAGATACAGACATAGGGAAGAGAAGGGCCATATGCACCCCAATGTTCATAGC
>NW_023193593.1:0-563 GCF_002007445.2 Ailuropoda melanoleuca
CTCGCTGACATTTGGAGTGAGACAGAGTGCCGGGCTGGCCCATGGCCGTGGGACTCCTGGTGTCAGAGTGGGAAGGGCCCGGGAGCCGTCCACGCTACCCCCCAACCCCGCAGACAGGGGCGGGGGACCTGCAGGGAGCCCTGCCCTGCCTAACACCTGGCAGACCACAGCTCGGATCCCTTTCTGCCAGGAGCCCCACAGGAGAGAAGACAGCCCTCCCTGCAAAGGTGGGGATGGGAAGGGCGGGTTCTCTGAGAAGCCAGGTGAGGGCAGTGCTTGTCCCACAGGGCAAGGCCCGGGCACAGGCGGGGCTGGAGGTGGGGCTGTGTGGAGCCTCTCCTCGAACCACAGACACCTTGCAGGGGATGCTGGGACCACGACCAGCCTGGAGNAGCCCCCAGAGCACAGGGGTTTGCTGGATTTCTCCAAGGTCTGGAGGAGGAGGCACAGCAAGGAGTAACAGGTGTAGATGAGACCGCTGGATCGCTGGGGTCCGTGACAGGAGTGAAGGAACCCAGATTGCAGGAGAGCGGTCAGGTTGGGGATTCGGGCCAGAGCTGTTC
>NW_023193594.1:0-599 GCF_002007445.2 Ailuropoda melanoleuca
CCTTCAAAAAATCAATTCAAAATGGACTTAAAATGGAAGCCCTGAAACTCTAAAATTCTTAGAAGAAAACAGCAGAAAATCTTCACCACACTGGATTGGGCTACGATATCTGGGATATGACATCAAAAGAAGAGACAACAAAAACATAAATAGACAAATAGGACTACGTCAGACTAAAACTCTTCTGTACAACTAAGCAACAATTAACAGAGTGAAAAGGCAACCTATGGAATGGGGAAAATATATTTGCAAACCATATATTTAATATAGAGTTAGTATCCAAAATACACAAAGAACTCATACAACTCAATAGTAAAAATAGCCCAATTTAAAAATAGGCAAAAGCCTTGAATAGACATTACCACAAAGAAAATACACAAGTGGCCAACAATAAATGAAAAGATGCTCCATNCAACAATAAATGAAAAGATGCTCCATATTACCAATCATAAGGGAAATACAAATCAAAACCCCAATGATATATCATTTCACATCTGTTAAAATGGCCAGTATCAAAAAGAGAAGACTTTAGAAGTACTAGTGAGGATCTGGAGAAAGGGAACCCTTCTTCACTGATGCTAGGAATGTAAATTCATGCC
>NW_023193596.1:0-1216 GCF_002007445.2 Ailuropoda melanoleuca
CCTATTGGCCAGAGTTTAGTATCATTTCCATAAGGAACTATATATTAAAATGTATGCGTTGCTCACCCCTTCGTGCCTAAAATTGATAACCAATGGTTAGTCGTAGGATCTGCAACCAAAGACTTTTCCTACTGCAATGGCACACACAGAAAGAGAGAGAGAGAGAGAGAAAGAACTAGGAAAAGAGACATAAGATGTGATTGAACCACAAAGTAAATGAAAACACGAATGCATTTTTGTTGTACGTGGGTGTTAATGGAAGCTTTATTAATAATCAACAACTGTTGGAAGCAACCAAGATATTTTCCAGTAGGTGAATAAATAAATAAAATATTGTACATCTGGAGAATGGAATATTATTCAGCACTAAAATGATTGAGCTTCTAAGGTAAGAAAATACATGCTTCCGAGTGAAAGACACCAATGTGAGGGGGTCCCTTTTGCATGATTTCAACTACAGGTCTTCCTCGACGTACAGGGGAGTTATGTCCTAATAAACCCAACATAAGTTGAAAATATCTTAAGTCAAAATGCANAATAAAACACTCCAACCCACCAAACCTCATAGCTTAGCCTAGCTTATCTTGACTGCGCTCAGAACACGTACATTATTTAGTTTACAGTTGGGCAATCACTGAATACAATTTTGTAATAAAGCATTAAATATCTCATGTAATTTATTACATGCTTTAATGCAGGTGAAAAAACAGAATTGCTATATGGGTACAGAGGGTTGTAAGTGTGTTGATCATTGACCCTTGTGATCACTTGTCTGACTGGAAGCCACACCTCCCACCCCTGCCCAGCATCACAAGAGAGGATTGTACTGCTTATCAGTAGCCCCCGGGAAAAGATCCAAATTCAAAATTCAAAGGTCACTTTCTACAGCCTCTGTATCACTTTAACACTATGAAAAAGTTGGAAAAGTACAAGTCAAACCATTGTACGCTGAGGGCCATCTATACATATGACATTTTAGAAATGGCAAAACTATGGACACAGAAAAATGAAATGTCCAAGGATGCCAAAGATTAGGGAAAGGAGGGAGGAAGAGGTGGAGCACAGAGGATTTTAGGGTTGGGAAACTGTTCTGTATGTCCCTGTATTTTGGAGAGTGTTATCATACATGTCAGAACCCACAGAATGTACAACACCAAGGGTGAGCCCTGATGTAGACTGAATTGTGGGTGACCATGATGTGTCCGTGTAGGTTCAT
>NW_023193597.1:0-153 GCF_002007445.2 Ailuropoda melanoleuca
GGTTTTGGCCGAATTGTCTTTCTCAGTGCTGAGTTCGTCGTGTTTCACTCATGGTACCAAATCACCTTGATCCTTGTTCCACCTTCCATAAGGCCGTCGTGACTTCAAGGGCTTTCCCGTCACACTTTGTTTCTTGGTTCTAAGGGCTGGATC
>NW_023193597.1:452-599 GCF_002007445.2 Ailuropoda melanoleuca
GTGATAGTGCTAAGACGGTCCCTGTAAGGTGTTGTTTCTGACAGACGTGTTTTGGGCCTTTTCGTTCCATTGCCGCCAGCAGTTTTGACAGGATTTCCCCAGGGAGCAAGCATTTCTTTGGAAGCGGATTTTGGCCGAATTGTCTTT
>NW_023193597.1:722-893 GCF_002007445.2 Ailuropoda melanoleuca
TGGTTCTAAGGGCTGGATCTTCCCCAGGCCCCTACACCGAATGTGGAATCGGGGTCCACAGTGAAAAGGCTGCTGTTCACTGGAGGTGTTTTCCTTGACACTCTGCTTTATTACTAATGAGAAGGGCGCTGATTCCTCGAAAATCCGGAAGGTTTTCATTCATGCCTCCTT
>NW_023193598.1:0-538 GCF_002007445.2 Ailuropoda melanoleuca
CTTTACTGTATTAGCATTGCCTGAATATTCTATATTAATATAATCTTGCCTCATTCTAGTTTGTCCCTCATCTTTTCTTAAAACCAGATTCTTCCATTGTGGCTTTTGGAACTGCTACTCCATATCCAGGAAATACAGTAATATCATAAGCTGCTATTTTAAAATGATGCTTTACTATTTCACCTTAATTGAAACTTAGCTTTTTTCCAAAGAAGTTCATTTCCCTGAAACTCTCCCAAGTAATATTCTCTTATTCCCTATCTCATATACCTGAGGATTGTTATGTAGTTTTGTTGTCCTAATTGCTCACTAATGCCATGTCATGACCATCATTCCTTTATCAAGTTAAAAAAGAAATTTCACTGATACTACCTATCATTTATTAAAGACTTAGAGATATGGCTTTTGTGNGTTTATTAAAGACTTAGAGATATGGCTTTTGTGCTTCTTCACTTTAGGTTCAACCGTTGTTGTAGAGGATTTTCTTTTTAAGGACGACCGATCTAACACTCTGAAAAATAAAATCCTAGCATTCTGG
>NW_023193599.1:0-2165 GCF_002007445.2 Ailuropoda melanoleuca
TGATCCCATTAACACTGTATCTAAATCGACTGAGCTAACCAACTCCATTGATGAAATATCACAGAAATGTACCCACAAATGGCACTTATATATATACAAGTGTATAACACTGTCTAACTAGTAGTATGACTCTAATTGGTTTTTTAAAAATCTGTAGCTCAAGTGAACATATCTTGCTTCTCAATTAAGAGGTACAGATAACTTCAGCATCATCTTTAAAGACGATCTGAATGGCTAATTTTCATGATCTCTGACCTTACTTATGGTCTTTTAATGCATATTCAGGAATCCCCTAGCCAGACACAGGGCTGACGGGCCCAGTCGGTGGATGGACCATGCCGTCCAGATCAATCCTCCTTTTACACACCTGCTCTGGACCATTTCTTTATTTATCGTAGTGGGGGGATTAAAGACAATAGGAAACATGCCAATACGTTATTTCATTGTTATAGCTCTGCTAAAGAATAGCGGGGAAAAGTCCGTGAAACTGAATGGCTACATTTACATTTAAATATTTTCTGTGGCTTTTGGTATCCATCACTTGCTGATCCTCTATTATCCCAGAGAAGATGTGGGAAAGAATAAATGAAAGCATCATAAGCATGGTTGGAGCGCTTCATGTGTTATCCTACACGTGGTCTTTATATTATCAAAAACAATATTTAAATGTGAATTATGCTTTTGTAACAATTGTGCATTAACATAAACATCGTATACACAANAAGCATGGTTGGAGCGCTTCATGTGTTATCCTACATGTGGTCTTTATATTCTCAAAAACAATATTTAAATGTGAATTATGCTTTTGTAACAATTGTGCATTAACATAAACATCGTATACACAAATACACACATGCACGATACCAAGAGCCAAGAATGTATTCTTGAGAAATCTGACATGTCATGTCTCACAACACTCGAGCGCACATTCTCACCTCTAGTCAGACTAGCTGGTACATGGAAGCCTCCAGGTTTCCCCCATGCCTTGCCCGTGTCATAGCCTTCAAAGGAGATGAGATGCCCACTCTCTCCTACCTTTAATCCTACCTGCCACAGGAAACTTTCTGAAACAATCTATCCATCCCTCATTGACCTCTCCTTCCTCTGACCTCCTGCCAGAATCATCGATGTAGCACAGGAAGGAGTGCTGCTTTATTTGGCTTCTGATTTACTTTATAGGAATTCTTTTTACCCAACTAGATTGCATGGGGGTTGAAACATCATTTCTATATCTACAAATGCATCAAGCACAGTGCCTACTTAGCACATAGAGATACTCAATAAATACCTATTTATTTTAAAAGGAAAAAAAAAGTGCCAAAAAATCCCAATTATAGTGAGTAGCTGTTCTGTTGTCATTAAGAGTAAGACAAAATGTGAATTCCTGCAATACTATAGCACTTTCCTCCACACAGTTCTTAATCCTTTCCCACAGATTGTTTCGGTTTGATAAAATATTGGAATAGAAGGCAAAGAAGGGCAGAAGGTATAATTCCTAGGACTTTTATATTCCTCTTGCAAAGTGCATACATGAAGAGTTAGCACCTTTGGTGGCTCAGAATTGATGCCAGCCTCACCCATAGGAGTGGTACAATAAAACCTCTGTTAACCAGGCCCATCTCTAAAGAACCCCCAATTAAACAGAAGCATGATTCTTCACATATTAAAAGAGGTGAGTTATTAAAAAAAAAACAAGATCAAGGATTTATTTCAAAATCTACCTCCTTGAAGGCTCTGCGCTTACTACTAATTGTAATAAGGAACATCTAATGAGGACTTACTGTTGACCAAGAATCAAACAAAGCACTTTAAATACCTAATCTTATTCAGTCATTACAAAAAACCTCCAAAGTATTCACGACTATTATACTCATTTCATATAGCAAAACTGAGACACCTAGAAGTAAAGCAACTTGCCCAAGATCACACAGTTTGGAGTCAGCATTTGAACTTAACGCTAAGCTTAGCCCACACCCTCATTATGTAATGTCAGTGCACAATGACCACGCTCTGCTGGTAATACAGTATTTACCTGTAGATAATCACAGCCATTAAAAATTTTCCCAGTACAGTATAGGCACTAAACTAAAATGCTGGTAACATATTAGAAAGCTATGCACAATAAACTCTGAATGACGGAACTTTTAGGTTGACCCTCCATTTAA
>NW_023193600.1:0-1183 GCF_002007445.2 Ailuropoda melanoleuca
AAAAGATAGAAATGGAAGGAAAACTTCAAAACACATTATAGGAGGCCAGCATTTCCTTGATTCCAAAACCAGACAAAGATCCCACTAAAAAAGAGAATTACAGGCCAATATCCCTGATGAATATAGATGGAAAAATTCTCAACAAGATACTAGTAAATTGAATCCAACAGTACATTAAAAGAATTATTCACCATGATCAAGTGGGATTTTTTCCTGGGCTGCAGGCGTTGTTCAATATTCACAAATCAATCAACATTATACATCACCTTAATAAAAGAAAGGATAAGAACCATATGATCCTCTCGATAGATGCAGAAAAAGCATTTGCCAAAGTACAGCATCTATTCTTGATAAAAACCCTCAACAAAATAAGGATAAAGAGAACACACCTCAACATCATAAAGACAATATATGAGAGACCCACAGCTAATATCCTCAATGGGGAAAAACAGTTTTTCCTCTATGGTCAGGAAGAACACAGGATGTTCACTCTCACCATTATTATTTGACATATTAGTAGAAGTCCTAGGCTCAGCAGAGAACAAAGAGAAAAGACATCCAAATCCTCAAGGAAGAAGTCAAACTTTTGCTATTTGCAGATGACATGGTAGATATAGATATAGAAAACCTGAAAGACTCCACTAAAAAATTGCTGGAATTGATACACGAATTCAGTAAAGTCACAAGATACAAGATCAATGTACAGAAATCTGTTGCATTTCTATACACCAATAATGAAGCAGCAAAAAGAGAAATTAAGGAATCGATCCCATTTACAATTGCACCCAAAAGCACAAGCTATCTAAGGAATAAACCTCATCAATGAGGTAAAAGATCTGTACTCTGAGAACTATAGAACACTGATGAATTGAGGAAAACACAAAGAAATGGAAAACCATTCCATGCTCATGGATTGGAGAACAAGTATTGTTAAAATGTCTATACTAACCCAAAGCAATCTGCACATTTAATGCAATCTTTATCAAATTACCACCAGCATTTTTCATAGAGCTAGAACACACAANACATTTTTCAAAGAGCTAGAACACACAATCTTAAAATTTGTATGGAACCTCAAATAACATCAATGTATTGAGCATTTCCCAATTTTTATCTGCATCTTAGGCTTCTTATTTCAATTCCAGTCTCATATATCCAAAAGCCTATCCAATATCTCCACTTG
>NW_023193601.1:0-2464 GCF_002007445.2 Ailuropoda melanoleuca
TAGATGCAGAAAAAGCATTTGCCAAAGTACAGCATCTATTCTTGATAAAAACCCTCAACAAAATAAGGATAAAGAGAACACACCTCAACATCATAAAGACAATATATGAGAGACCCACAGCTAATATCCTCAACGGGGAAAAACAGTTTTTCCTCTATGGTCAGGAAGAACACAGGATGTTCACTCTCACCATTATTATTTGACATATTAGTAGAAGTCCTAGGCTCAGCAGAGAACAAAGAGAAAAGACATCCAAATCCTCAAGGAAGAAGTCAAACTTTTGCTATTTGCAGATGACATGGTAGATATAGATATAGAAAACCTGAAAGACTCCACTAAAAAATTGCTGGAATTGATACACGAATTCAGTAAAGTCACAAGATACAAGATCAATGTACAGAAATCTGTTGCATTTCTATACACCAATAATGAAGCAGCAAAAATAGAAATTAAGGAATCGATCCCATTTACAATTGCACCCAAAAGCACAAGCTATCTAAGGAATAAACCTCATCAATGAGGTAAAAGATCTGTACTCTGAGAACTATAGAACACTGATGAATTGAGGAAAACACAAAGAAATGGAAAACCATTCCATGCTCATGGATTGGAGAACAAGTATTGTTAAAATGTCTATACTAACCCAAAGCAATCTGCACATTTAATGCAATCTTTATCAAATTACCACCAGCATTTTTCATAGAGCTAGAACACACAATCCTAAAATTTGTATGGAACCTCAAATAACATCAATGTGTTGAACATTTCCCAATTTTAATCTGCATCTTAGGCTTCTTATTTCAATTCCAGTCTCATATATCCAAAAGCCTATCCAATATCTCCACTTGGACAACAAATACATTTCAAACTTCACATGGCAAATATCAAAAGCCTACTCCTCCTTCCAAAGTCTTTTTATCTCAGTCTTCCTCAGTTTAGTAAATTAGATTGTATCCTTCCAGGGGCTCAAGCTTCAGTCATTCCTGACTCCTCTTTTCTGCATGCTCTTTGTAAAATCCATCAGAAAAGACTCCATGAACATACTCTTAAAATACTTCTGACAGCTCATATTTTTTTAAATCATTTACTGCTACTACACTGTACTAATATACCATCAAATAACCTGCATTATTGCAATAATTTCCCTGCTTCTACTATTGCATCTGTAAAACCTTTTCTCATCAGCAATCAGAGTGATTGTTTTATGATGTAATTCAAATCTTGGCATTCTTCGGTTCGATATGGTCCAGCAGCTTTCTCTTTCACTTAGTAAATGCCAAACTCATACTACTGCATGGAAGGCTACATGATATGGACCTGCTACCTCTCAAATTTCTTTTACTATTCTCCCTATCACTCACTCCATGTTAGCCACACTGGCTAACTTTTTTCTCAAATATGTGAGTCTTGTATATGCTAGCTTTTTCTCGAATACATAGGTCACAATCGAGGCCTTTGTTTTGGCACTTACTCTTAAATAAAAATCTGCTCCATCAATGTTCACATGCCTTGCCTCCTCACTTACTTCATCTCCAGTTGGGCTTCTTTGAACACATTATATAAAATAACACCTCCTCCCCATTTCCAGCATTTGTCATAGTCCTCCATTATACTTACCACCATTTCAAATACTCTGTAGCCCTTTCCCCCTTAGTTATTTGTCTCCACCACTAGACTGAACATAAGGATTTGAAACTCATTTGTTCATTATCATCAGCACAAGGTACAATACTTAAGTACGTACTTGAGAAAAATGATTGAATGAATTGCTGAATTTGAAATGTTTTTGTTCAGAGGGAACATGTTATTTAATAAGCATGAACTTACAGAAAAGAGAGGTGAAAATTTTGAGAAATCAAATAGAAAGTTCTCAATTGATTGACACTCATCCTCAGAGCTTTGTTTTACCCGCATAACAATGTGTTCAAATTCTTAGAACATTTTATCTCACACTTAGGTAATTTCACATCCTGGTTTACTGTATTATTCAGTGTTGGTTAATTAACAATAATATGATTATATTTATATTGTACAGTCCATTGCATATCTAACATGTGTCAGGAATTGTACTGAACATTCCTTACTCACCACTTCAATATCCTTCCCTCCCAAGGTCTTACTCCAGCCATGGCTGCAGCAGCCGGTTCCAGGCAGGAACTGGTTTTGCCTGGGGTGTCCTTAGAAAATTATGTGCATTCATGCATGTATAAAGTGAGGTGAGGGAGTGAACACTGGAGGGAAAGCCTAGGATCAGTAAGGAATTAGAACTGATGGATATCGGATNTGAACTGATGGATATCGGATTTCATCATTTTGTCCTCCGGGTAATCAGTTCTAAAATGCATTTAATAAGGCTTTTCAGAATGTACAGGTGCAAGCAAACACCAGTGATCCATAGCAGTAGTCAACTCAGAAATACACTCTTGTTTTGGTGATCTCCCTTGTTTCACATCTCTGTCTTGCA
>NW_023193602.1:0-821 GCF_002007445.2 Ailuropoda melanoleuca
TAGGTAATGATAAAAGGATCAATTCTCCAAGAAGACACAAAAATCTTAACATATGCACCTAACAACAGTGTCAATGAAAATATAAAGGATGGGGCACCTGGGTGACTCAGTTGGTTAAGCATCTGAATTTGGCTCGGATCATGATCTCAGGGTTCTCAGATAGAGCCCCACATCAGGCTCCCTACTCAGCGGGGAGTCTGCTTGTTCCCCTCTCTCTGCCCTTCCCCCTGCTCATTCTCTCTCTCTCTCACTGTCTCTCTCAAACACATAAATAAAATCCTTTAAAAAAATAAAGAACAGGGGCGCCTGGGTGGCACAGCGGTTAAGCATCTGCCTTCGGCTCACGGTGTGATCCCGGCGTTATGGGATCGAGCCCCACATCAGGCTCCTCTGCTGGGAGCCTGCTTCTTCCTCTCCCTCTCTCCCTGCTTGTATTCCCTCTCTCTCTGGCTGTCTCTATCTCTGTCGAATAAACAAATAAAATCTTTAAGAAGAAAAGAAGAAAGAAAGAAAGAAAGAAAGAAAGAAAGAAAGAAAGAAAGAAAGAAAGAAAGAGAAAGAAAGAAAGAAAAAGAAAGAACAAACAATGGAAATAGGTATATCTATATCATAGTAGGAGACTTCAACACCCCTCTCTTTGAAATGGACAGATCCAGCAAGCAGAAAATCAGTAAAGAGAGAGTTGAATTCAACAACATGATCAGTCAACTGCCTATAACTGACATCTATAGACTACTTCATCCAACAACACAGAATACATATGGACAATATCAAGAAAATTAGAAGACAATCCAATGATGTGAGAAAATATTTGCAAAAGC
>NW_023193603.1:0-2293 GCF_002007445.2 Ailuropoda melanoleuca
AGAATTCTGTACACACATTGTTAAAAAGAATTCATGTCTGTGTAAAGCCCCCCCATATATGTTACTTTTCCGTAATTGCCCAAAATAAAGAAAAACAAAAACCAAAGACAAAAGCAGAAACAAAACACAGTTGTCTTTGTTCAACCTAATATGAAAGCATTTAGTTCTGCCATTGCTTTGGGTCTTCATTTCCTTTTAAGAGCTTCTGTGTTGGGTAAATTTATGTTAAATTTTGTATGCTTTGGGGATGCCTGGGTGGCTCAGTTGAATAAGCGTCTGCCTCCAGCTCAGGTCATGATCCCAGAGTCCTGGGATCAAGTTCCCCATCTGGCTCCTTCCTCAGCGGGAAGCCTGCTTCTTCCTCTGCCTGCCGCTTCCCGGCTAGTGCTTTCTCTCTNCGCTAGTGCTTTCTCTCTCTCTCTCTCTGACAAATGAATAAATAAAATATTTTTTTAAAAAAATTTTTAATGCTTTTATCTTGTTAAACTGTCGATGCCAATTTAATTATCATGCCCGGGCAGAGATAAAGTTTTGCCTCTAGACCATCAAAGCTTTTGCTACTACAGTTCCTGCAAATACCGTAGAGCACCTAGCCAGCAAGGGCATAAAGGGAAAAAAACCCTAAAGTGTCCTCTGTTTTTGTTGTCTAAAATGAAGGGAGGGGCGCTTGGTTTGTTACCAAATCCAGGCCGGATGTGCTTCCCTTTGTGCAGAAAACTGCAGACTCGAATCTTGGGGAGGCCAGCTTTGATTCCCCAACTACACAAGGCACCTGTCCTGGAGCGTGGCTGGCGGGTGGGGAGGGGGGTTGAAGCTGCATTTCACCTGCATTCTTTTATTCCGTCCTCACAGAAACCTTGTGGGGTAGGCAGGCAGTATTATTTCTTTACAACTTAGGCAAATGGAGGCTGAGAGAGACTGAGGGTATGACCTATCCCAGAGATGAACAGTGATTCGGAGCAGTGTAACCGACTGTGCTGTCTTGCCCTCCGCCGGCTGCAGGCCACCACCTCCCAAATTGCCCTTCCCTGCCGCGCAGAATTCAGACTCGTAACAAATGCACGCCGGAAGTTTTGCGTACACCGGAGAAGCCAAAGAATTTTAAAAACCACCCCCAGCTACACCTGTTGGTGACCGTCTTTTTAAATCGCTGCGAAGCGTAGCTAGAACGAATTTATCCCTTTCTCCAACAAGCTAAGTGACGTCAAGAGTGACAAGAGATAAGAGGCGGGCATATGGAGATGAAGGGCGCAGTGGCTGCGTGTTCAAGTTCATTCTTCACGAGGCAGAGTTTAGAGTTTCCACTACGTAGCCACTGGTGTGCCCTGGTCAATATCATGTAAATAACCTTGGCGTTTGTAACCAAAAGCCTAAAGAACTCGGAATGTAATTGACCATGACTGTGTAGTGTGTTGGGGACAAGGGTGAAGTGCCCGGCAAGCATCGCAACTCATACTTACCTGGCAGGGGAGATACCATGATCACGAAGGTGGTTTTCCCAGGGCGAGGCTCATCCATTGCACTCCGGATGTGCTGACCCCTGCGATTTCCCCAAATGTGGGAAACTCGACTGCATAATTTGTGGTAGTGGGGGACTGCGTTCGCGCTTTCCCCTGGCAAGCGTCTTGAAAAACAGACTTCGGTATGGGGTCTTCTTCTGTGACAGTGTTTTTGATTTTTGTGCATTTGAGTGGGGTTTTAGATGGTCTTGGGGGTTCTGGAAGGAATGAGTCTTTATGGGAGCTGGAAAGTAAATTAATTGAAGAAGTAGGATCGTTATATTATAAAGTTTTTACCTGAGAATGTCTGGGAAGCAGCAGATTTGAAGATTTACCTATAATGATGATCTTAGGGTTCTGGGATCTAGGGGACCTTCCCCTTGCTCGGTGAGGAGTCCACTGCTTGTCTTTCTTTCATTACTTCTCCTGCTTGTGCTCTCTCAAATAAAATTTTTAGAATAAAACAAAAGATGTTTGACCTTGCTCCTCCGGTGTCGATTTTGAACCTTGGATAGCATTTTAAGGCCCACCGTTGCCTGGAGACTAGTTTCTTAGAATAAATTCTGAGGGTTATTGGAAAAAAAGAAGGAAGACTGGAAATACTAAGGGAGTGAATGTTAGTGTGTAAATAGCTTGGATAGCATTTTAAGGCCCACCATTGCCTGGAGACTAGTGTCTTAGAATAAGTTCTGACGGTTATTGGAAAAAAGAAAAGGAAGACTGGAAATACTAAGGGAGTGAATGTTAGTGTGTAAATAGCGCAATTCATGCTTTGGTCCTCAAGGGATGTGTGT
>NW_023193604.1:0-683 GCF_002007445.2 Ailuropoda melanoleuca
CTGACCCGAGAGGGAAGCTGCCTAGGTCACCTGAGCAGCTCGTGGCTACAGAGGAGGCTGAGAAAGCAAGTACCGGGAAATACAGAAGGTGCTGGACAGCCAGGCAGCCTAACAGATGTCCACTGCACTGAGCCTGGCAACTTAAACAGGAAACTTGTCATGTTTCACAAGCCGGAAACTTCTTCAGCTGTCCCAGATCCCACTTGGGATAAACTCACAATTCCTCCTGCTAGCAAGGTGATGTCATTGGGGTTGGAAGGTTTGCGAGTGCGAGTGCCGGGTGACAGACGGGCTGTTCGTGTGCACCTGAGCGGTGGGCTGTGGGGTGTCCGGTGGATCGTGGAGGCCAGGCGTCCAGGAGGCTGGTGCGGGAGCCTCTGAAGTGCAGGTGAAGGCCTAGGCTCTGGCCTGAGGTTGAAGGGAGCCCTTCCCTCCCTGGAGGCAGCNGGCCTTGTGGGGGGCTCAGGATTCCTCCATTGCTCTGGCCATCACTGGTCTGCACGTCGGCTCACGCATCCATTCACCCCGTCTGCGTCCTCCGCACACGTTTGCCCCACGTCGCCCGGGCCTCACTCACAGTGGGTGCGCCAAGCACACACCGGTCATTTGGGAGAGTCTGCACCCCACCTCCCCTCTTTCTCACCAGCAAAGTGACTCTGGGGACAGAAGTTGCTGGGTCTCTG
>NW_023193605.1:0-988 GCF_002007445.2 Ailuropoda melanoleuca
GACAATGCTGCTATGGACATTGGGGTGCATATGGCCCTGTATCGTTAGGGTAAATATCCAGAGGTGCAATTGCTGGATCATAGGGTAGCTCAATTTTTATCTTTTTTTTTTAAAGATTTTATTTATTTATTCGACAGAGAAAGAGACAGCCAGCGAGAGAGGGAACACAAGNCAGCGAGAGAGGGAACACAAGCAGGGGGAGTGGGAGAGGAAGAAACAGGCTCACAGCGGAGGAGCCTGATGTGGGGCTTGATCGCATAACGCTGGGATCACGCCCTGAGCCGAAGGCAGACACCCAACCGCTGTGCCTCCCAGGCGCCCCTCAATTTTTATCTTTTTAAGGGACATCCACACTTTTTTCCAAAGTGGCTGTACCAACCTGCATTCCCACCAACAATGTAGGAGGGATCCCCTTTCTCCACATCCTATCTAACATTTGCTGTTTCCTGCCTTGTCCAATTTTGTCATTCTAACTGGTGTAAGGTGGTATCTCAATGTGGTTTTGACTTTAATTTCCCTGACAGCTAATGATTTTGAACATTTTTTCATGTGTCTGTTAGCCATTTGTATGTCTTCATTGGGAAAGTGTCTATTCATATCTTCTGCCCATTTTTTGATTTATTTGTTTCTTGTGTATTGAGCTTGACAAGTTTTTTATAGATCTTGGATACCCGTCTTTTATCTGTAGTGTCATTTGAAAATATCTTCGCCTATTCCGTGGGCTGCCTCTTAGTTTTTTTGACTGTTTCCTTGGCTGTGAAGAAGCTTCTTATCTTCATGAAGCCCACAAGTTCATTTTTTCTTTTGTTTCTCTTGCCTTTGCAGATGTGTCATGTAAAAAGTTGGTGTGGCCGATGTCGCAGAGGTTGCTGCCTATGCTCTCCTCTAGGATTTTGATGGATTGCTATCTCACATCAAGGTCTTTCATCCATTTCGAGTTCATTGTTGTGTATGGTGTGAGAGAGTGGTCAAGTTTCATTCTTTTGCA
>NW_023193606.1:0-569 GCF_002007445.2 Ailuropoda melanoleuca
TCTCTATTTTTCAATTTCTTTTTCCATCAATCTAAATGTGCCTGACTATCAAGATCTTTTCCCTATTTCTATTGCAAAAAGTGTCTATTTTAAAATATAATTTTAAATAATTTTAATAAATTAATTTATGCAGATGGCACTTAAAATTTGAAATAAGGTCATAAACAAGAAAGAGCCTGGGGCAATGGTGCAGGAAGGCAAATTGAAAATAACAGACAGAATGACATCAGACACATTCACTAGAAAAGCACACAGAGCACGAGAAAGAGATCTTTTGCTGTTAGTAAAAAAAGAGATACCTTCAGAATGACAAAGATGAACAGATATTACCTGCTATGAGAATAATGAAAGATTCAACTGTGGTGATTTTAGTCCTATGGGATTTATAATACCTTTGTAAATAATACTAAAAATGTATTTNTACTAAAAATGTATTTAACAAGTGGGACTTTGAGGGCTTGCAACTAGATAACAAAAGGCTGAGAGAAAGAGCTGAAGAAAAGTTATCACAATCAGGTTGAAAAGAATATATATCAAATCACTTTGTGCTTTGAATTTTTCTTTGGAAA
>NW_023193607.1:0-562 GCF_002007445.2 Ailuropoda melanoleuca
CTTAAACAGGCCAATTAATTATGGAGAGATTGAGTCAGTGATAAACAACCTTCCAAATAACAAAACTCCAGACACGGATGGTTTTCCTGGGGAATTCTACCAAACATTCAAAGAAGAAATATTACCTATTCTCCTAAAGGCATTTCAAAAAATAGAAACAGAAGGAAAGCTACCAAACTCATTCGATGAGGCCAGTATTACCTTGATCCCCAAACCAGGCAAAGACCCCATCAAAAAGAATTACAGACCNGGAAAATTATAGACCGATTTCCCTAAAGAATATGGTTGCCAAAATCCTCAACAAGATCCTGGCTAATAGAATCCAACAGTACATTAAAAGGATTACCTATCATGACTAAGTGGGATTCATCCATGGGATGCAAGCATGGTTCAACATTCGCAAATCTATCAGTGTCTTAGATTTTATTCAGAAAGAAAAATTCAAAAATCATATGATTCTTTCAACAGATGCAGAAAAAGCATTGGCAAAATACAGCATCCTTTCCTGATTAAAACCCTTCAGAGTGTAGGAATAGAGGGTACATTCTTCAATCTCATAAAA
>NW_023193607.1:611-819 GCF_002007445.2 Ailuropoda melanoleuca
ATTCTCAATGGGGAAAAGCTGGAAGCCTTTCCCTTAAGACTAGGAACACGACACGGATGCCCACTCTCGCCACTATTATTCAACATAGTACTAGAAGTCCTTGCGACAGTAATCAGACAACAAAAAGGGATAAAATTTATCCAAATTGGTAAAGAAGAAGTCAAACTGTCTCTCTTTGCAGATGACATGATACTCTATATGGAAAACC
>NW_023193608.1:0-1231 GCF_002007445.2 Ailuropoda melanoleuca
TTCTTACATGTATAAAGTGATACCTCATTGTGGTTTTGATTTGCATTTCCCTGATGGTTAGTGATACTGAGCATCTCAATTGGCCATCTGTATGTCTTCTTTGGAAAAATGTCTATTCAGTACCTCTGCCTGTTTTTTAAACAGATTTTTTTTTTTTTGGTGTTGAGTTGTATAAATTCTTTATATATTTTGGATATTAACCCCTTATTGGATATATCATTTGCAAATACCTTCTCCTATTAAGTAGGTTGCCTTTTTGTTTTGTTGATGGCTTCCTTCACTGTGAAAAAGCTTTTTATTTTGATATAGTCCTAATAGCTTTGTTTTGATTTTGTTTCCCTTGCCTTAGGATACATATCTAGAAAAATGTTGCTATGGCCGATGTCTGAGAACTTACTGCCTGTGTTCCCTTCTGGGATTTTTGTGGATCCTTTTCTTTTAATAATTTTCCCTTCTCTATTGGAAGTTTCTACTTGTTCGTTTTTTCTTGGTATATTTCTGTTTAATTCTTTGAACATATTTCTAATAGCTGCTTTGAAGTTTTTGCTAAATCCAACATCTGGACCATTCGGCATAAGTTTCAATTGACTTTTTTTTTGTGAGAACATTCAAGTTCTACTCTCTTAGCAAATTTCAGTTACGCAATACAATTTGATCATCTACAGTCACCATGTTTTTCATTAGATCCTCAGGCCTTCTTCATTTTAATGCTGAAAGTTTATACCCTTTTATGAAATGCTGCCTATTTTCCCGTCTCTCAACACTGACAACCACTTTTCTACTCTCTGTTTCTATGAGTTTGGCTTTTTCTGTAGATTCCATATACACATGATATCGTGCACTATTTGTCTTTCTCTGTCTGGCTTATTTCACTTAGCATAATGCCTTCAAGTTCCATCCATGTTTTTGCAAATGGCAAGGTTTTCCTCTTTCTCATGGCTGAATAATATTCCATACATACGTATGTGTGTATACACACACACACACACACACACGTCATATCTTCTTTATTCACTCATTTGTTGACAGACGCTTAGGTTGTTTCCATGTCTTGGCCTTGCTGAATAATACTATAATGAAAATGGGGGTGGGGTGCAGATATTTCTTTGATATCTTGTATTTATTTCCTTTGAATATATACCCAGAAGTAAAATTGTTGGATCATACAGTAGTTCTATTTTAATTTTTGAGGAAGCTCCATATAGTTTTCCATAGTGGCTATACCATTTCA
>NW_023193609.1:0-172 GCF_002007445.2 Ailuropoda melanoleuca
CCTTCCACGATTTAGCTATCGTGGACAATGCTGCTATGAACATTGGGGTGCATATGGCCCTTCTCTTCACTCCTTCTGTATATTTGGGGTAAATACCCAGTAGTGCAATGGCTGGGTCATAGGGTAGCTCAATTTTTAACTTTTTAAGGGACCTCCACACTGTTTTCCAGAG
>NW_023193609.1:346-566 GCF_002007445.2 Ailuropoda melanoleuca
GCTAATGATTTTGAACATTTTTTCAGGTGTCTGTTAGCCATTTGTATGTCTTCATTAGAAAAGTGTCTGTTCATATCTTCTGCCCATTTTTTGATATGAATAGTTGTTTCTTGCATATTGAGTTTGAGAAGTTCTTTGTAGATCTTGGCTACCAGTCCTTTATCTGTAGTATCATTTGCAAATATACTCTCCCATTCCCTGGGCTGTCTCTTAGTTTTTT
>NW_023193610.1:0-823 GCF_002007445.2 Ailuropoda melanoleuca
CACTAGAGACGAGTGTATTTCCTAGATTTTTATATAAATGGCATCATACAGTCTGTACCCTCGTCTCACTCGGCGCAGTTATTTTGAGATCAGTCCCTGTTGTTGGGTTTATCAGCAGTTCGCTCCTTTCCAGTGCTGGCCAGTGTTGTGTGTTCTGTTTTTCCATTCACCTGTTGATGGGCATTTGGGTTCTTTCCAGTGTGGGGCTATTACCGATAGGACCTACAACAAACACACCCATGGCGTTTGCTGTGTGCCCTGCTCGGTCCTAAGGATTTTACAAATACTAACCCGTGGACTCCGCTGAGAGTGGTAGGAGCCATGTGAAAAGTACTCGTTTTAGTCCCAGTTTATGGATGAGACCAGAGAGGTTGATTGACTTGTGTCAGGTTGCACAGCCAGGGCGAGGCGGGGCTGGCATTGGAAGCTGTGTGTCTGTTTCCAGAGCGTGTTCCCGCATCCAGAGCAGGACTCTGGCCATCTGTGCTTCTGCTGTTTCTCAGTCACCCAGCCAGGCCCCTGTCGTCCTCTGGCCGGCCAGCATGGCCCCCCGCTCTGGCCCACAGCCCACGGGGGGGATGTGCAGGGGGCTGACGCAAGTCTAGGCACTGCCCGGCTCGAGACAATTTGTTCTGTGTACTGTGTGGCCTGCTCAAGAATGTGGCCATCTGAGAGGTGACCAGATTCTCCCCTTTGGGCTTGGCCAGGTGTGCCTGCTGCGTCTGGTCCTCACCCTGTTTTCTCAGGGCTGTTGTAACAAGCACCCCATACTGGGCGGCTATGAACGACAGAAACGGGACTCCGTCTGTCTCGGTTCTGGAGG
>NW_023193611.1:0-218 GCF_002007445.2 Ailuropoda melanoleuca
TGACTTGTTAATTCATGCAGTAAATAAAATCTTTGACCTGAATTCATTTTATATGAAAGTCTTGATTTTATGTTTTTTTAAAAAAAGATCCTTTTTCCATGTCTAGTTTAGAGTGTCCTTAGCACTGAGCTGGGGGCCTGCAACACACACAATTTGACGCACATGAAATAGTTGCAAACTACACGGAACGGAGGCGGGCAGTAAGTAAATTGTACAAT
>NW_023193612.1:0-805 GCF_002007445.2 Ailuropoda melanoleuca
GAATTTGTCATCCCCAGTTATTAGCTATCCCTCCCAGCTGGGTGCCATCTGCAACTTTGATAAGCAAACTTTCCCCATGATTTAGGCAGACTTTGTGAGGGTCAAATTTCAGCAGACTGCTGTTCTGCACAGACTTTTATTAAAATGAGCTTATAGTAGACCAGTGAACTTATGGATGAACTACCACTTGCAAACAAGTTCGCATGTAAAAAATTGGAATTGATTCTATTTTACTTTCTGTATTTCTCCTGAAAGGTGGAAGGGAATATCAGGAAATTGCTCTTTGGTGCTGGTTAACATTTTTTTGTTTTTGTTCGAAGCCTAATAGATGTCTAATAGGCATATTAACTTTCAGATATCCAAAGCAAAACTCTCAGTTTCCCACTCAAATCAGTTCTTCCCACAGTGCACTCCATCTCAGAAAGTGATGATTCCATTCTTCCAGCTGCTCAGTCTATAAAAGCTTGGCATCATCTTCGACTCGCTTTTTGCTCTCCCACCTCAAATTCAAGTCGACAGCGAATCATTTTGGCTCAACCCTTTGAGGGTATCTAGGACCCGATCACTTTTCATCCCCTCAACTGCCACCACCCTGTCCAAGTCGCCACTTTCTCTTGCCTGGGTTATCACAATACCTTANTTTCTCTTGCCTGGGTTATCACAATACCTTATTTGCATCCCTGTTCAACTATAGTCTGTTCTCCATCCAGCAGCCAGAGGATCCTTTAGAAACGCTAAGTCAGATCAGGTCATTCCTCTGCTCCAAACCCTCAGTGGTTCCCAGCTCACTTAGAATAATGTCCAA
>NW_023193613.1:0-932 GCF_002007445.2 Ailuropoda melanoleuca
GGACTTCTGAAGAATTGGAGAATCCAGTTTGTAATCTGCCATGAACTGTGCAGAGTGGATTTTAGATTTTTTCCCCCTAGCTGCAAAGCTCATACTTATGATTAAGATTAAGCCTAGGTGATGGTATTGTCTGTATTTATTTCTTTGCATCATAGTCTTTTGAGATTTGGAACCCTCTCCCATGACATTTTTAAAGTATTTGTTCAATAGATAAGACTGTTTTTGAACTTTATTTATTTACAGTGAAATTCCAAGCCCTGCTATTCCCTGAGGATTAGTGCATTGCAGAACTGGGTTCTTACCTTCTCTTAACACTTTTTCCCACCAGGCATTGCAAAAGGTTCCTGGGGAATAATTAAATAGTAATAGAGCTTGTTGTAATAGCTACAATATGAAGATACACCACTGGATTCCCTATTTCTATTTTTAAGAAAAAGAAAATTCTTTCCCCATCAATATTAGTTCTTAAATTTGTTGTTTAGGGATATTTCAGTCACAATTTTGTCATATTCATTAGAAAAATGACATTTTAAGTGCTAACACTGGTATGGAATTATTTACCAACTATTTGTCAAGTACTTAACATGCATTGGGAATATATCCGAGCAAACAAAACAGAGTAAGTTCTTACCTACGTAGAACAATACAAAGGGGTNATATATCCGAGCAAACAAAACAGAGTAAGTTCTTACCTACGTAGAACAATACAAAGGGCTAGGGAAAGCAGCAAAAGATCAAATCAGTAAGTGCATTATAATTTTTTGTTGTTGCTTGAGAATAATGAAATGTGAAAGTGGAATGGACGAGAAATAGGGCAGGGATCATAATTTTAAATAGAGTTTTATGGAAAGCCCAACAGAAATAGCAACATTTGAGCATGTGCTTGGAAAAGTGAGGGAACAAACCAAGAGGATATCAAGAGATTTCAGGCA
>NW_023193614.1:0-5358 GCF_002007445.2 Ailuropoda melanoleuca
GTTCCCTCTCTCGCTGGCTGTCTCTATCTCTGTCGAATAAATAAATAAAATCTTTAAAAAAAAAATAAGGGTATAATTTGGATTCTGGAAAGAGAAAACAGAGCCCTAAGAATTTAAATAAGAGAAAACATCTATTTACCATGTCAACACCTAGTATATAACTTCTCAGGAATACACAAGTGCTCATTACTTAAAATGATGTAGAAAATTTTTCTTAGAATTTATTTATCTATTTAAACATTTAATGAAAGTTAGATTATGTACCCAGTGTTGGTACTACCCTTGAGATACGATGACAGAGGCTGCCCTGGTACATTTCATTGTGATTTCTATCCCTTCCCTTCCCTACCCTGCCCTTCCCTTCCCTTTTCTTTTATTTCTTTTGCTGCACAATTCACATACATAGACAGCTGTTAGCTAGTACAACTAATATAGTTGGGTTATGAATTCATTCTTGAAGGATTTATATCTCTATAAAGCAAGATGTAGGTAGTCCTTGCTTTGCACAGCTCTGATTTTCATGAAATCTTCATGAATTTCATTTAACATGGCACTGTGTGGACTGCCTGTTCAGTGGCAAGAACCTAGACGTTGAAGACACACAAGTCTGGATTTTTCCCACCTTTGGCACTTACCTTTCTGGGCAAGTTATTCAGCTTTCAAAATCAACTTTCTCATCCACTAAGATATGGATAATAATACCACCTATTTCATAAGGTAGTTGTAAATATTAATAAAGTAATAACCATATAAATTTTTAATTTCTGTTTCCAAAGCTGAACATACAATCATTTTTGAGGAAACTGTATCTTGTGTTCAGAGGTAAAACTGTTCAAAGGATCTAATGCTGTTGGTTGTATTATTTTAACCAAATCAGTTTAGTGAATATTAAGTTATTATAGCAGATTATTTTCTCCAAAGATGGCCACAATACCTCTTGGCCCCCGCATATTCTTCTAGAACTTGCCATTCCCCATTGAGAGTTGGGGAGTTTTCTTACTGTTGAATATGAGCACGCTTGTGACTCACTTGTAACCAATAGAATGCACCAGAAGTGCTGTGTCATTTCCTAGGTTTGGTAGTAAAACACAGTGTTGCTTCCACCTTGTTTATGGGAATACTGGCCTGCTTGGAGCCTTGCTAAGTCTGACCCTGTAGCTGCCATTCTGTGAAGAAGCCAGGCCATGTGGAGGGGCCTAAGGTCTCAGGTGTCAGGTTGGCATTCATAACCTTCAGGTCTTTTCAGGCCAGTCACCAGAACCATCAGATGATTCAGGTGATGCCAGCCCCTGCTATGTAGTCACTCTTGGAGATACACCCTATCCTTTGAGACTTTACATTGAGGCCTCAGACCTTGTGGAACAGAGACAAACCATCCTCAGTGTTCCCTTTGTGAATTCCTGGTTCATAGAATTTGTGATAAAATGGCTTTTGCTTTATGTCATTAAGTTTGAGGTGGTTTGTTATGTAACCATAATAATTGGAACAGTTACAAAACCTGAAAGATGCATTGTTTCGGTAAGAAACAGATTGCTATTAAAACTCATCAATGTGGGAACTACCTAATGAATAAATGTTTACTGAGTTTTTTTCATTTCAATGAAAGATAGCTTAACGGGGAATTTTGTCTAGTAAATAGCATTTCCCTGTGGTTTATTTGTTTTTTACTTGACATTAATTCCCTTAAAGAAATATTTGCTGCCAGAAAAGAAATACGCATGTTTAAACAGTTCAGATGGTTTTGCTATTGCTTTATGGTAAATTTTACCTGTTTGGCTAATAAAAAATGTCAGCCAGTACTCTTAATAAGGATAGTTACCACTAAAATCTCTGTTTTTTTTTTTTCAAAATGTAATAGCCTAATAAAACCTGATAGGAAAAAGGAATATATTCGTCTCTCCAAATTAAAATGTAGTTGTTATCTTTGATATTAATTTTATAATAATAACCTTATATTAGTATTTTTGGCAAAATTAGTTTGAATCTGTATCTTTCCTTTCACTTTTTGGGAGACAGTGGGTTTCTAAGTTTGCTACCACTGAATAGAATAATGCTTTGTTATATATTTACCAAGGGATTTCAATTATAGGGTCATTATTACGATTTTCTAAAATAATAATATAATTGCAGTAATAATGATACTTTTTATTAAGATCATTACCATGGAAAAAGTAATTAGTATTGTAGAATATATGGATTGATTATGTTTTAAAGTTTGTGTTTGTGTTTGTAGATACAAAAAACTGTGCATATATATATATGTGCATACACACACACACACACAGTGCTTCTAGAAGAATACACAAGGAAATGTTAACATTGACTTCTTCTGGAAGTGAACTGGGATATATGAAGGTAATTCCCATCAAATAAAAGTAAAACTAAAAAAAAATGCTTTCTATACTGTGAAAACTGTGTTGTATTTATGTCTATATCATTAGCACTTAGTGCAGTGTTTCGTGCTTGGTAGGCACATAGTTCATATTGTTGAACAAATAGAAGCTTGAGGTTATCTCCTTAATGTATTATTCACCTGATCCATAGCATTCATGATCTGACAGATTATGATACTTTTCACTGAAAGAGATAATATTCTTAGTCTTCTCTCGCATAATTTATCATTTTTCTAAAAAGTCCATTTATATATCTGTATCAGTCTAGGTCCAATCAGAAGACAAACCACATAATGTTAAATTTATAAGTATATATAGATACCCTGACAGGAAACACGAGGTATATAGATCATACAACACAGCTTATTATTCATAGAGCATTTTATTAATTATTATTATTATTATTATTATTATTATTTTTAGAGAGAGTGTGCAAGCAGGGGGCAGTGGAGAGGGAGAGACAGAATCTTGAGCAGACTCCCTGCCCAGCGTGGAGCCCAACTCAGGGCTCGATTTTATAACCCTGAGATCAGGACCTGAGCCAAAATCAAGAGTAGGGCACTTAACCGACTGAGCCACCCAGGTGCCCCTCATACAGCATTTTAGTACTGATTACCTGGCACATGTAGAAGGTTTGCACCACAGGAGAAGAACCCCAAAATTATGACACTGAGAACTTCTGTAGGGTTACTGGCACATCTTTCATCCAAAATAGACACACACACACACACACCCTATCTTTACTCTGGCATTAAATCATTTCTGGGGAAAGGGAGAAGTATCTCTAGGGTTATTACCCTAAATATAAACTAAAAGCAAGTCTTTGGAAAGAAGAGGGGAATTTTTTATGATCCTAGAATGTCTCCAGGAAGGGAGAGTTATCTTTATTATAGCTTATCAATTTCCTTTGCTCAGAAGGCCCTAATAGTGCAGGAATGTCAAGAAATCCAAAGAGAATGATCTTCCATTACACAGTAATTTAAACAGGAGACATTTAATATAGAAATTATTAAGCAATTGTAGGAAAGTAACTTTAAAGTTAGATAGCAAATCTGAAGGGTAATCTTGGGCTATGGAAGCGTATCCAAGGAAGGACAAACTTCCTTAGAAGGTGAGTTCTCATTAAGATGTAGTTAAGTTCACTGGGTTGCCCAGGCCAGAGCTGGTCCACAGTCACCAGACCTGCAGGAACAACTCTCTGGAGAGCATGCAAACTGAGGTTGCAGAGTGGGCCTGCAGACAGTTGGGCCTGCAGAAGAAGTTGGGGCACCACTGCAGAAACTGAGCTAGAGAGGCCCCTTTCTACGGGAACCCAACACACTTTGTATAATTTGAGCCAGTGGCTCTGAGCATCCAGCCCCACAGGGTGTCCAGCGTGTACACTTCCAAGGCTGAAGAAGCAGTGCAGGAAGCAGTGACCTGGGCTTCGATGCAGATTTGATTGACTGGGGCTCTTGTACGTAGTCCTGCTGCCTGGGTTGAGAGCTGGAGAAAATGTACGGTGGAAACTATGACTTGCAGATGTGTGGCACTGAGAAAATTATGAAACCTCCCTCTTCAGTGCTATCCATTGTCCTCTATAGACAAATCTTATATCGTGCCATCTGGCAAAGAAAAAATATTTAAAGGACCCAGATTCATTTTTATAGATCGGGCAGTAAGGGTGAATTTCGAGCTAAGAGACCAGTTGATAGCTGACTTAATGTCTCCATTCTGTTGCTTTAATTTTGTTTCTTTCAAATTTTTGGTCCAGCATAGCTTTAAGTAAGGGTATGGTCGTACTTTCTGTTTAATTCTTATTTAAATTCTCTTTTTTATCTTGACTTTGAATTTTCTTCTTGCTTTCTGTAGCAACATCCTGGGAAAATATTTATATTGTGAGTTCATAAATAATAGTTCAAACAGTATAATTTTTTTAGATTTTTAATATATACTTATGTTAACCTCACCTGTCACATTTATTACTTGTGTAGATACCATTTTTTTCTGTTTGGCATTTTATTATCCAGAAAAATTGACATTGCCTAAAAATTTATAAATTTCAATGTACATTATCTCTTTCTTGTTATTTATTAGGTTACTCAGTGGAACTATTTGCTTTGCATCGATCTTAATGAAATACTTCTTTATATATCTCCAGCTAAAGAAAGTTCCTTTTATGCAGGTCTTTTATGTCAGTCTTTAATCTAGTTCTCTGTTCTTACAAAGCACTGTGAAACAGGGTCTTTACTTCTTTCTCCATCTTTATGTTTGATTAGTCACAGCTTTAAGTATGTTCTGGTGAAGAATCTTGCTCAGGACTGCTTATAAGTCTAAATAACACTTAGACTTTATCCTAAACACTTCTTTTTATCTGTCTTATATAGCCTTTAAACATTCCCATACATTTAGCAGAATTTCATCTTATTCGATTTATATTATCTGCTCTTTGTCTGGTCTTCTTTCCCTGTTAGGCATATCCTAGAGTCTAGGGCAGAGCTTGGAGGCGTGATATCTTTTACTCTCGAACGTAAGTGCCAGGAGCCAAAGCATTGTAGGCAGACACTTAAGTATTATCCTGGAGAATTAGAAAGTCACAGCTAAAATAGTTAAATCCAAGATCAATGTACTAATCTAAGGAATCAAATGGAGTATGAGAGCCCAGAGATAAATGGGGACTGAGAAACTGGGAAATACAAGATAATGAACTGATAAAATATTGTTCTGTAAGAATCCTGGTGATGGAATATTGATACTGTAAGAATTCAGGTTGGTTTGCAGGCACATGCTAGGTATAAGAAGCTGGAGCAGAGCGAGTACATTTCAAGTGGTTATTTTTATGTTTAAAGAGTTTCTCTTCTGTTATGGACTCAATTAGGTTACCTGTACAGAAGTGAAGTTTGCAAGTATATAGTTTCCACTTTCCAGCATCTTCTGGTGTATAGAGATCTTTCCAACAGTTCTTTTTTTTTTTTTTTTTTTTAAG
>NW_023193615.1:0-1876 GCF_002007445.2 Ailuropoda melanoleuca
CTATTGAATTTTTCAAGTTAATAAAGGCATTCATCTATGTTTTCTTAGTTTTTACATACTTAAAAGATTTACTACCTCAAAAACAGAATTCAGAAACCTAAACCTCTAAAGCATTTGGGCACCTACAAGAGTATCTCAGGAGGTAGAAATAAAAATGTACCACCAGTCAGTCCTTTACTATCCCTTTTGCTTTTATGAAGTCATAGCTATCTTGAGCTAACAAAGTATCTAAATTATTTTTCAGAAGAGAATGACAATGGCCTCTAACTGCCTAAAACAAGATTTAACTTTAAGAAGTGCATGTGCATGGGGCGCCTGGGTGGCGCAGTTGTTGGGCGTCTGCCTTCGGCTCAGGGCGTGATCCCAGCATTCTGGGATCAAGCCCCACATCAGGCTCCTCTGCTGGGAGCCTGCTTCTTCCTCTCCCACTCCCCCTGCTTGTGTTCCCTCTCTCACTGGCTGTCTCTATCAAATAAAAAAATAAAATCTTAAAAAAAAAAAAAAGTGCATGTGCATGTATTATTCATAAACTTAAACTTTTCATAGAAACGGTGCCATGAAAAATTCACATCACTCCAAATTTTTTAATAAGAACAATTATTTGATGTACAGGTATTTAAAACAATACAATTATGCTTCCTCGACTATACAATATCATTCCTATCAGACAATATGGCTTGAGAAGAGAAAATGGCAATTACAAAACAAGTTTCTAATGAAAAGAATGAAAGGTGAGGGTGACATCACGTATGAGTTTGATACATCAGTGCCTGATTTGGTTAGGATATGAATATAAATTTGGCACTAATAAAAGACAATAGTGTAATAAAAGGAAAATCCTATCCAATTAAAAAGCCTAAACTCTGGAGTCAGATTTCTTGGGCTTGTAAACCCTGACTGAACCACTTATTATCAAGTTACTTAGTATGGGCGAGTTACTTTTTTTTTTTTTTTTTTCCTCAGATCTTTTCTTCTGTAAAACGGGAATGAGACAATACACGTTGAATAGCTGGGCAGAATACCGAGGCTACCCAAAACGCTCAATAATTGTTAGCTATCATTACCATGCAGATTCTCTCATTTTTTTCTGTAAAACCAACTTGTTGAGAGAAAAAAGAGCCCACCAAACTTTGGGAGACCGGGGTGCCTGGGTCGCTCAGGACGTTAAGTGTCTACCTTCTGCTCAAGTCATGATCCCAGGGTCCTGGGATCACGTCCATATCTGGCACCCTGCTTTTCCCTCTCCCTCTGCAGCTTCTCCTGCTAATTCTCTCTAAAAAAATAAATAAAACTTTTAAAACCAACCAACCAACAAACAAAAAAGTTGGGAAACAGTATGCTGTGTAAGATTTAAAACAAACAGTTAACATCGGGTCTACAACATTTATTCTTTCTTTTCTTAAAGATTTTATTTATTTATTCGACAGATAGAGACAGCCAGCGTGAGAGGGAACACAAGCAGGGGGAGTGGGAGAGGAAGAAGCAGGCTCACAGCAGAGGAACCTGATGTGGGGCTCGATCCCATAACGCCAGGATCACGCCCTGAGCCTAAGGCAGACGCTCAACCACTGTGCCACCCAGGCGCCCCTACAACATTTATTCTTGAGCGGCAAGTTGAAACCTCCTTATTTTCCATTGTTAAGGGCAAGGGGTTATAATTTTCTATCTTAAGGTTACAGTTCAAAGCACACCCTTGTGTAGTATGTACAGTGAGACTGACTGCAGACAGCTTCATTTTTGTACACACCTCATGATACAGTGGTTCCCACCAATGTACAATCTACAGTGTTTCGGAATGAGAGGAGTGGGGTTTCTTGTTTTGATTTTCCAGCGAATTACAGAAGAGAAGCAATGTCTTCTTTCTATTGCTTTCTCC
>NW_023193616.1:0-1039 GCF_002007445.2 Ailuropoda melanoleuca
GATAATCAGAAGGACAGGATATTAGAAGCATGTTCAAAAGTGAGGAATTTCAGCTGAAAACAGTAGAAAAAACACAAAACTGCCGTTAGAGTTTTAAATTAATATTCTCCAGAAAACAGGTTTTTTTTGCAATGGCTATATCTCCACAACTTTTGATTTAATTCAAAAACAAGTACCTATATGACTGAATTTAACGATCTGTCCAATTTTATTAAGTATATACTATTTTTCAAGTAATAAGGAAAAATTATTTTTTTTCTGAGCCATCCAAGGAAAGTTAACTTTATTCAACATCTCATAAAGTTACCATACACAATTTTTATAAAGATTTACATGAAAGTTCATCTAACATTTTAAGTGATTGGGAGGGGAGTTAGAAATAAGTTACCTGCTCTCAGAATTTTTTTTGGAAAGCTTTATTTCTTCATTCTTTCAGATAACTGAAACACTGCTATCAACACACATTTTCAGCTAATGGGAATAACGGAAGTCCATTTGGTGTTCTGNGTGTTCTGCGCCCTCTGACACCTAGCCTCGATCCTGGCTTTGCAACCTGCCTAGTGACAGCGAAGAGCAATGCAATTTCCATCCAGTCCTCCAAGTCTCAGTGCCACAGGCATCTTTTCAAGATCATTCACTGATCTGGTCCTTTTGTTCTGGTAATTGCCCTCAAACCTTCTTCTGAGGATCTAATTTCCTCCTAATATCATAATTCTGAAATGCACACCCCAGTCTTCATTACATGTCTTTTTAAAACTTGTAATTGTTCCCAATATCTGCTCCTAAACTCAACTGACATGAAAATTCAATAAATATTAATAAATGTTCCTATTGATAATACCTCTTTGTTTGAATGTCCACATAATATATGTGAAGGAAAAACTTTCTGGTTATAATATGCATGTTGTCCTCTTAAGCATACGCTACTCTGGACCTATGTGAGTAAGTATCTGAGGTGTTTCCTTATGAGAAAGCGAGAATTCAAATTTGAGTTAATCATTATAAATATTTCAGAAGAATTCAGAATTTAAGCATTATC
>NW_023193617.1:0-516 GCF_002007445.2 Ailuropoda melanoleuca
TAACTTATTAATACATATTAATTTGCATGTTCCCTTCTTCTGTATACTTCTTAGTTTCATTAAAGGTATTGTGCTAGATATGAAGGAGGTGAGGTGTGGAGGGAAGATTCCCAACTAAGAAGAGGCAGGTGCCTGTGTAGACCTGAACAGAACCAAGACCACAGGTGGAGTGACTCCCAGACACCAAGGTAGCCCAGACACAGGAAGGGCTGCGAACATCTGGGGGCCACTTAGACTCTGGCACAAAGATACCAAAACAGACTCTACCCCATGATTTGGGAGTACCGTTCAATTATGCTTGGAGAAGGANTAGAAGGAGAGGTGTGGTCATCAGGATGTCACCCCTTACTCCCCAGATCTGTGAATATGTTGTTACCTTAAATGCAAAAGGGACATTGCAAACATAGTTAAGCTTATGAACCTTACAATAGGGAGATTAGCCTGTATTATTCAGGTGGGCCTAATCTAATCACACGAGCCCTCAAAAGTATAGGATATTCTCCAGCCGGAAGCAAG
>NW_023193618.1:0-2093 GCF_002007445.2 Ailuropoda melanoleuca
ATAATCACTAAATATAGAAATGAAGTGATTAACTTTTAAACTACCAGAAGACAAATTGGAAAGGAAAGTAGTCAAAAGAAGTCAAGAAGAAAAGATGACTTTAAAAGTCATGGAAATGGTAAGAAAAACAGAAACCAGAAAAGATTATAGAAATTAATCAAAATATATCAGTATTTTCAGTAAATGCAAATGGACTAAACACTCCAATTAAAAAAACAAAGATCACTAGAGTAGATTAAAAGGTTAAAAATCAATCAAAAATCAACATTCCACAATTAGCATGTGACAGATCTAAGTTTTGTTTGTTTGTTTGTTTGTTTTAGAGAGAGAGAATACCGGCGGGAAGGGGTTGAAAAGGAGGAAGGGAGAGAAAGAATCTGAAGAAGACTCTGCACTGAGCACAGAGCCCAAAGCTGGGCTCAATCCCACAACCACGAGCTCATGACCAGGAGATCACAACCTGAGCAAAAATGAAGAGTCCGAGGCTCAACTGACTGAGCCTCCCAGGTGCCCCTTGACAGATCTGATTTAAACCCAAATTGCAATTCTTCCACTTCTGACCAAGGTGGAATAACAGGGATAAGACCATATTTGCCCTCCCATTTGAAACAATAAAGAAAAAAACAATATATATAAACACTGACACCAGGTAGCAGGCAATGAAAGACAATGATTCCCAAAAGATGCAAAGCAAATGAAATGAACCCAACAATCTCCTCAGTGCTGGAGTTCTCAAGACAGAGAATCAGAGAAGAGAGAAGGACATAAAGAAAAAGCCCCAGATCTGCAGAGGGCCCTCTCAAGTATTCAGCAGAAGAACAATCAGTGCTGTGTGTAAAGACACTACCCAACACCAGAGAAAGAACCATTTGGAAGAATGAACAGTAGTACCAAATGTAGTGGTGCCAAGAGCATCAAACTATTCCCAAATAACTTGCCTGCGATTACAGAACAAATCTCTTGGAGATTTATAGGAATACAAAAATATCCAGCACCCCAAATTATAAAATTCACAATATAAGGTATTCAACCAAAGATTACCAGGCAGGTGAAGAGGCAGGAAAACATGCTTCATACCAAGGAGAAAGATCAATCAATTGAAACTTACCAAAATTGATACAGATGTTAGAAGCATCAGACAAGGACAGCAAATCAGAATTCCACAGATCAAAAACTTAGTGACATGAAGATCTTAAAATCAAATTTCTAAACATGGAAATTATAACCTTTGCAATAAAAAATATGGGATTAGCAGCATATTAGATAATACAGAAGAAATGATTAGTGAACTTGAAGGCATAGCAATAGAAATTATCCAAAATGAAACACAAAGAGTTTTTTTTTTTCTGGTTTATAACATACAGTATTTTATTTTCTTTACTCCTTTCAATCCATGTGGACATTTATTGACAAGTTATTTTCATATGATTTCATGGTAAAATAAGCCATAGTGAAGAATGACTTTTATTTTTCTTTCTTGGAAGTTTCAGTGCACATAAGTCATGGAACATGGATTGCTTTATTTCATTTTAAATAACCTTTTTATATTTAAGATTTGATTAAATTTTATCATAATAATTTTGGAAAATATTAAAAAGCATGAAGAACAGCATTTTAATTACTCATAAGCTTGCCCCCTAGAGAGAAGTTCAGTTAAAAATTTGGTATACAGCCTTCCTGTCTTTTTTCTAGGTAAAACATTTACATATCCATTTCCAGAATGACAAAGATACATCTAAGTATAATTTGACTGCCTCTTTTTGTATGAACTGAATTAATTTCATTTATGGCATGTCATTAGCACACATAAAGATTAACTCCATGAATTAAAATGTTTTAAATTCACAGTCTCTACTGAGAATAAACTGCTTACTAGACATGAGATCCATTTCTAAAGGTTCTTGGAAGCTCCAACTCTTGCCTGAATTTTTTTTCTTAAATTCTTTTTGAATTTTATTTATTTATTTGAGAGAGAGGGAGAGAGAGCACGAGCAGGAGGAAATGGCAGAAGCAGAGGGAGAAGCAGACTCCCCACTGAGCAGGGAGCCTGATGTGGGGCTTGATCCCAGAACCCCAGATTCATGACCTGAGCC
>NW_023193619.1:0-577 GCF_002007445.2 Ailuropoda melanoleuca
TAATTTTTCTAGACGTTTATTATTTTGCCAGTGTTTTGGATAAAATTAAATTGTATTTGTTAATGATGTTCGTAAACCATGAATCAATAATATTATTCTTGGGCTTTAGTTAATAATAAAAATGATATTCTAACAACTATATATCTTTTAGTATTTAATAATTATTTTTGTCTAAATGCCCATGCTGTCTAAACAGCTTGAAATAAATAGGGTTTCTTTTAAAGCTTAGATGAGAATGTTGAACAGTCGTATCCAGTGTTTTGAATGATGTCCATTTTACTTTGATGTGACTGTTGCAGCATCTCCTACATTATGTGACCAAGTGACAGAGAATGAAAATATCCTGTTCATTTATATTTGATTGGTAGCCATGACTCTAATGTCTATTTACATTATCAATAGAATGCATTTCAAACACATATTTTTGTAAATAANTATATATTTTTGTAAATAATGTTATTAGCAGTCATCTTAATTTGAAGCATAGATAGGAAGCCTCGGTAAGTTAGAGACAGAACTCTTGTGAGAACGCCGTGAACATATGTTTGAAAAAAATCAAAACAAGCTTTTCTATTTT
>NW_023193620.1:0-819 GCF_002007445.2 Ailuropoda melanoleuca
TATGTTAATATTCCTATTCATATAAGTGCATATCTTCTGTGTGCTTGTACATGTGATATACATGCCATATGCGTGTCAAATATATCTCATGTGCATATATGTGTGCATATCACATGCATATGCATAGGCTATATATCACACATACATATCATTTACACATACGTATTTTTTCAATAGATAATTTCTTACATTATGATCTTGTTCTAAAATTTTCTCATTTCACACAAAAATACATGATAAAAGTATTTTCTGAACATTACATATTCTTCTAGAACATCACCTTGAAGTCTCCAACAAAAGCCATTATATATGTATGCCACATTTTGTTTACCCAGTCCTAACTCCTGATTGTTAAACATTTAGCTAGTTCAGTATTATAAAAAATGCTGCTGTGAACATCTTCAGAGCTGTATCTTTGAGTGTATTTGTGATCATTTCCTTAGAATAGATTCCCATTAAGTGAAATTTCACTGTTGGGGGCTTTGCCTACAAATATGGCCTTTGATGCATTTTATCAATTTCCTTTCTATAAAATTTGTGTGAATTTACCCTCCCACATGGCTGTATAGGACTGCCCACTTCTCCACATTTGTACCTTTACTGGATGCTGTCATTTTTTTACATATCTTTCAATTTGAGAGATGAGAAATGATGTTTCAAGGATAGTTGAATTCAATTTGTATAATAAGTGAGGATAAATCAATCACCTATTGAGTAACTGCTCTGAGATCAGCAAAGAGAAGGGGGTTTGGGAGAAGTGGTAACACCTAGAAAGTCATTTATCAAATACAAGGACCATACAGTAGGAGCCAGTAAGCC
>NW_023193621.1:0-1924 GCF_002007445.2 Ailuropoda melanoleuca
TCCAAAATCAAACTAGGAAATACCAAGGACTGACAAGTTAGAAGAGAACAGAAAGCAGAGAAGATGCCATGAAAGGGTACTTAGACTCCTGATGGCTTTCTAGTCTACACGCATCCTTTAAATAATATCCCTCTCGCTTAAGATGGCCTGAATGAGTATCTGGTCCTTGCAACTAAAGAAGTCAAAATACTGTAAGTAGAAAAGAGGGGATTCCAGGTAAGACAGAAATGTACAAAGCAAACTTGGTATGGTAGTGACTAGCCCAACTGAAGAAAAAAAAAAAAAGGTCTGTGTAGGAGAGCAGTGTAGGAAACAAGGTTGAGGAGTATAAAAATGAATTATAGACCACTACAAATGCCAGACTCAAGAGTTTGGACTTTAGTACATTATTCAATAAATAATGGAGAGCAACAGAAAGTTCCTAAGATAGGAAATGGCATAACCAAACAATATTTAAGAAAGATCAACCTCAAAGATAATGTGGAAAATGGAGGAGAGAAATGAGAAAAGGTTTTGCAGAAATTCTGGACCAAAAAAGATAACAAAAAAAAAAAAGAAAAAAAAAAGATTAGCGTCTGAATCAAGATGGTGGAAAGGATCGAGAAAAAGGAATATATTAAACAGTACGTAAGAAAAACTGATAGAACACAGTGACGGAATAATTCAATTCAGACAACAAATATTTACTAAGTACTTATTATATGCCTGGCATTGTTCTAGCCACTAGAGATTCCTCAATGAACAAAGTCAACAAAATTNCAAAATTTTCCATTGGGAGAATCAAATTCTAGCTGGGAAGATGAACAATAAACAAATATATGTCAGGTAAGGATAAGGACCGTGGAGAAAAATAAAGGAGGGAAAAGAGAGGGTGTACTGGGGAAAGAAAAGGGTTACTGTCATCTATTTTACAATCAGGGAAGATCTCTCTGATGAAGTGACATATGAATAGATACTCATAGGAGCAAAGGGAAGGAGCTATCCAGATTGGGTACAGGGAGCCAAAAGGAAAGTAATTCTAAAATTAAAGACTGTTGTCTTAAAGAAAAATGATACCAACAGAAAAGGCGATTTGAAGATGGGAGCCTGTTACATTATTTAAGGATGAGAAAAATGCTTTTAGCTATGTTATGATTGAGGGGACAGGGGAATATCCAAGTGGCACCATCCAGCAGGCAGCTGAAAATGCAAGCCTGGAATCTGGGACATCAGACCTAGAAATAAAGATACAGGAGTTAACCAAAGAAGAGCGATAGATCAACTTGGAGAGATAGATAAATATTTCTAAGGTTTGCTTTGGGACTCTGATATTTAGGATGGGAAACAAAGGAAATCCTAAGAGGACAGAGAACTAGCCATAATCCTCTGACTCCTCAAAGTCTACAGAATAAAATCCAAGGTTCTTAGCATGACATTTACAGCCTACAGGACAAAGCTTTACCCTATCTCTTGGCCTCGTCTCTCACCACTACCATCCTCCCCCAATTATCCCCAACAATCGATATTCTTTAGCCATATCAAATTTCTTTTTTCTGATGATTTCTTTTGCAAAGCTATGTCTTACATGAGCTCTGAATCTAGTAATGACTACTCTGTTATATACTCAAAGATGTTTAAAATACAGTGGAGGTCAAATCAAACACAGAGGCAGGTCAGATACAAGCATCTATTAGGAGAGGGGAATAATGGAAAGAAAGTAAGTCAGGTGTCTTTGAGACAGGAAAATAGGAAGCACAGTCCTAGAGGAGATAGGAAGGAATCACTGGCTATTCCTCACCACTTTTTTGTGTCTCCTCAGTTTAACTATTCAATTATTTCTGAACACGCACAAAAAAGCATCACTGAACAGTACTTAGCTTACTATGTCCAATGAACTCTATCTAGTAAGTTCTTTTCTATTCCATCACTTACCTGCTTCCTCCTA
>NW_023193622.1:0-706 GCF_002007445.2 Ailuropoda melanoleuca
TTTTTTTTTTTTAAAGATCTTATTTATTTATTTGAGAGACAGTGAGAGAGAGCACAAGTTTGGGGGGAGGCGGGGAGAGGGAGAATCAGGCTCTCGCTGAGCAGAGAGCCCAATGTGAGACTCAATCCCAGGACCCCAGGATCATCACCCCAGCCGAAGACAGATGATTAACCTACTGAGCCACCCAAGCGCCCCGGCACTGGAGCATTTTAGGCAAAAGTAGCAGACGGTAGACATAATGGAGGAGGTCACAATGATCTCTAGCTTAATATGGTTTAAAGAAGTGTTGTTGGGGCGCCTGGGTGGCTCAGTCACTTGAGCATCTGCCTTCGGCTCAGGTCATGATCTCAGGGTCCTGGGATCGAGTTCCGCGTCGGGCTCCCTGCTCCGAGGGGAGTCTGCTTCCCCGTCTCCTTCCAGCTTGTGCTCTTTCTCTCTAGCTCTCACTCTCTCAAATAAATAAATAAAGTCTTGAAAGAAAGAGAGAGAGAGAGAGAGAGAGGGAGGGAGGGAGGAAGGAAGGAAGGAAGAAAGAAAAAGAAAGAAAGAAAGAAAGAGAAAGAAAGAAAGAAAGAGAAAAGAAGGAAGGAAGAAAGAGAAAGAAAAGAAGGAAGGAAGAAAGAAAGAGAAAGAAAGAAGGAAGGGAGGAAGGGTCGTGGTTTTTGGTTTACTTTCTGTATCAAAATTAAGAGATTCCCCCAAACAT
>NW_023193623.1:0-2065 GCF_002007445.2 Ailuropoda melanoleuca
GAGAAAATATACCTAACCTTTTATAAAAAGAGAAATGAGTGAAATGGAGAGGTTTACTTTTTTTGAATAGAAATATGGAAAAAAGTTAAATGGCTTTGAGACAAGAGCATGACGTTGATCTCAGAGAAGGATAACGCCATTCGGTAGCTCTTCCTTTACTGTTTGGGTTTCTGTCCCTCTCTGAACATTGCCACAGAGCCCTACCTGCAGTTTCTAATTCTGCTTTGAGGGAGTGGGGAAATTTTCCCCGGAGATTTGTATCTTCCTTGGAGCGGTCTCCTGGAATTGTCTATCCGTGGTTGCCAAATGGTGAAGGAACGGCTTTGATCAGCTGCCACCCATTCACCCAAACCCAGAAACACACAGTCCAAACCATGTGTAGCCAGCAGGGCGCTGCTGCTAATTACTCCTATTACCTTAATAACCGGAGAACGCTGGAATAATACATTTTCAGTCATGAATTAAAAATGGCAATCTATTGGCTTTGATGCTGTCAAAATGAAATCTGCATTACCAAAACTCTGTGAGCCAGAAGATTAATTATATTTGTACAACCTTTTTTCTTAACCAATCACTAACAAATTATAAAAGTACATGGAGTCTTATTTGGGAAATAATTTTAGGCTATTATCTGAAATGGAGTGGGGCTAATTTTGTTGGTCCAGTCAATGTGCTGATTGCTACACTTCTTAATTCTACTTTATCTCTCAGAGATGGAATCATATTAAAATCCTTTGAAAATAAAACCGCACATTGTTTAACTGTTAGATTAACCTTCACCGAGTCAATGAGATTCCTAATGAAAAAATCCATTGCATTATATTTGATTTGACTTTATAAAAACAATATCGGAGTTAATTGACAATATAATGAAGGGTTTGCAAGAACTACCTTAGAGGTTTTCTTTCCTTGTCTTNGGGTTTGCAAGAACTACCTTAGAGGTTTTCTTTCCTTGTCTTTCTCTTTGTTTCAGAATCAGAGTGTGGCTCAGTTTCTGCATAATCTTTAGGTGAGGGCCCCACTCAAGGTGCTGGGCAGAACTGGACAGCCCCTGGCTATTAAGGAGTGGATTCTCTTTTGGGCAACTGGCCAACCTTGACTGCGGTGCTATCAATTGTGGGTGTATTATTGTATCCATTTTACTAAAGGGCACGTCACTTTTTTTCCTTCAGGAATTTTTAGCAAGTGGTTAAAAATAACCTTTAAGAAAGGTTATATTACTGCTGAGGCCTAGCCAAACCTTTTGGATGGAAATCTGCATCCATCATACTCAGATCTGTCAAAGGAAGTCTAGTGAGTAGTTCAGTAGACACAAGGTTGAATTCAAATGTCACTGTGCCATGTTTTGTAAAAAAAGTGGCTGGCCGAGATGACCTTTGCGTGCCAGCATTCCATTTTGTAGTTTGAAAGGTAGGGAAAAGCTAGTCCACAAAATTATGCAGTATTAGGACCCAACCTACCTTGAAAGCAAAGACAGATTCAAATTTTAATTCTAAAATTGTCAGCTTTGGCTGAGAATGAACATGAATTTAATCAGCTCTTACATTTTCATTCAATCTTAGCCTGAAACATTCTTTTAGGAATGAATAATGTACACTGTTGGTCATGAAGTTGTGAGTTTAGCGATTATAGAAAAAGCTGTTTAAATAACTTTTCATTGAAGACCTTGTTTCTTTAAAATCTATTGCATCTGCTGTAATTATGAACTGTGGCTACTCACCTCCCAAAAGCTAACACCTAATCCTAGAAAACTTCACAAAGTGAAATTAATAGTCATTAGCAATGCTGATAATGAAGAGTATTTGCTATAAAGATTCTAAATAATAATTATTTGAAGACTACCTGTTGCACTTTGATATAGTTGCAGAAAATGAAAGAAAGAGCTGAACCAATGGGAAAAATGTTAGAGTTCTATTCCAGGAGCATTTATTACACTTGTTGTGTGCATAGCTATTTATAGATAGACTGTAAATGTGTGAACTGCAAAGACAAGTAATTCCTTTAACCGGTGACGTTCCAACTACATAGGTCAAACCTCTTTTGAAATAGGTGCCCACAGAGAATA
>NW_023193624.1:0-3484 GCF_002007445.2 Ailuropoda melanoleuca
CTTTATCTACTGACAGATACTTAGTTGGTTCCAAATCTCGGCTATTATAAATAATGCTGCATTAAACATGAGAGTGTAAATATTTCTTTGAGATACTGATTTCATTTCTTTGGGCATATACCCAGAAGTGGAATAGCTAGATCACACAGTAGTTCAATTTTTAAGTTTTTGAGGGACTGCCGCACTATTTTCCATAATGACTGTACCATTTTACATTCTTACCAACCCAGTGTACAAAGATTAAATATATACATCCTCACCAGTACTTGTTATCTCATCTTTTTGATAAAAGCCATTCTAACAGGTATGAGGTGATAGCTCATTGTGGTTTTATTTTGCATTTCACTGATGACTAGTGACATCATTTTCATATATCTGCTTGTCATTCCTGTATCTTCTTTGAAAAAAGTCTATTCAACCTATTTGCCCATTGTACATTGAACCCACTCCCCCACCTCCCCTCCAGTAACCATCAGTTTGTTCTCTATAGTTAAGAGTCTATTTTCTGGTTTACCCACCCCCCACCATGTTCATCTGTTTTGTTTCTTAAATTCCATGTATAAGTGGAATCATATGGTATTTGTCTTTCTCTGACTTATTTCACCTAGCATAATGCTCTCTAGATATGTAATGCAATACATATTGTTGCAGATGGCAAGATTTCATTCATTTTTATGGCTGAGTAATATTTCATTATACACACACACATCTATTTTTACCCATTCATCAGTCAATGGACACTTGGATTTTTCCATAAGTTGGCTATTGTTGATAATGCTGCTATAAACAGTGGGGTACATGTACCCCTTCAAATCTATATTTTTGTATCCTTTGAATCCTTTGTATCCAATTGCACTAACCTAGTAGTCAGTGGGTTGTAGGGTAGTTCTATTTTTAACATTTTGAGGAACTTCCATACTGTTCTCCAGAGTGGGTGCACCAGCTTGCATTCCCACCCACAGTGTAAGAGGGTTCCCCTTTTTCTCCCCATCCTCACCAATACCTGTTGTTTCTTTTGTTGTTAATTTTAGCCATTCTGACAGGTGTGTGGTGATATTTCATTGTAGTCTTGATTGGTACTTCCCGGATCATGAGTAATGTTGAGCATTTTTTCATGTGTCTGCTGGCCATCTGTATGTCTTCTTTGGAAAAATGTCTATTTATGTCTTCTGCCCATTTCTTAACTGGATTTATTGGTTTTTGGGTGTTAAGGTTCATAAGTTCTTTATATATTTTGGATACTAACTGTTTTTCAGATATGTCATTTGCAAATATCTTCTCCCATTCCAAAGGTTGCCTTTTAGTTTTGCTGATTGTTTCCTTTGCTGTGCAGAAGGTTTTCATCTTGATGAAGTTGCAATAGTTCATTTTTGCTTCTGTTTCCCTTGCCTCTGGAGACATGTCTAGTAAGAAGCTGCTATGGCCAAGTCAAACAGGTTGCTGCCTGCGTTCTCTAGGATTTTTATAGTTTCCTGTCTCACATTTAAGTCTTTCAGCCATTTTGAATTTATTTTTGTGTATGGTGCAAGAAAGTGGCCCAGTTTCATTCTTCTGCATGTTGTTGTCCAGTTTTCCCAATACTTTTTGTTGAAGAGATTTTTTTCCCCATTGGATATTCTCTTCTTCTTTGTCAAAGATTAGTTGACTGTAGAGTTGTGGGTTCATTTCTGGGTTTTCTATTCCATTCCACTGATCAATATATCTGTTTTTGTGCCAGTACCATACTGTTTTGATTACTACAGCTTTGTAATATGACTTGAAGTCTGGAATTGTGATGCATCCAGCTTTGCTTTTCTTTTTCAAGGATGCTTTGGCTATCTGAGGTCTTTGTGGTTTCACACAAATTTTAGGATTGTTTGTTCCAGCTCAGTCTTTGTCCAGTTTGTTTATTTATTATTTTTGCTTTGGAATTGTAGGAGTTTCTTATGCATCTGAATATTAATCCATTATCAGGTAACAGACTGCAAATATTTTCTCTCATTCCAGAAAAGACTGCTTTTTCATCTTGTTGATGATTTCTTTGCTATGTAGAAGCAGTTTGATGCAGTCCACTTCCTGATTTTTTTGTTTCCTGCACTTTTAGTGTCATATCAAAAAAATCACTGCCAAGACCAATGTCAAGGAGATTTTTTCCAATATTTTCTTCTAGTAGTTTTATGGATTCAGGTCTTACATTTAGATCTTTAATCCATTTTGAGCTAATATTTGAATATGGTGTAAAAGAGGGGCCAAGTTTCATTCATTTGTATGCAGATATTCAGTGTTCCCAACAATTTATTGAAGAGACTATCCTTTCCCCAGTTTGTATGCAGATATTCAGTTTTCCCAACAGTTTATTGAAGAGACTATCCTTACCCCACTGCGTAGCCTTGGTGTTCTTGTCAAACTGTATTTCTGTCAGCTTATTTCTGGGCTCTCTCTTCTGTTCTGTTAGTATATGTTTGTTTTTATGCCAATACCATACAGTCTGATTACTCATAGCTTTGTAATACAGTTTGAAATCAGGAAATGTGATGCCTTCAGCTTCACTCTTCATAAGATTGCTTTGGCTCTTAGGAGTCTTTTGTGTTTCCACATCAATTTTAGGATTTTTCTATGAAAAATGCCATTGGAATTTTGATAGAGGTTGTATTGAATCTGTAGATCTCTTTGGGTAGTATAGACAATTTAACAACATTAATTTTCCAATCCATGAACATAGGCTATCTTTTCCTTTGTTTGCCTTTTATCAATTTCTTTTTATCAGTTATAATTTTCAGTATACAGATTTTTTCACCTCCTTGGCAAAGTTAATTACTAAATATTTTATTCTTTTTGATGCTATTGTAAATGAGATTGTTCCCTTGATTTCTTTCTCATATAGTTCATTGTCAGCATACAGAAAAACAACTGAATTTTGCATATTGGTTTTGTATCCTGCAACTTCACTGCATTTGCTTNGCTGAATTTGCTTATTAGTTCTAACACTATTTTGGTAGAGTTTAAAGTTTTCTATAATAAAGATCATGTCATCTGCAGAGACCATTTTACCTTTTCCTTTCTTAGATTTTTAAAATTTTTTTCCTTGCCTAATTGACTCTGGTTAGAATTTCTATTACAGCATTTAACAGAGGTGGTAAAATGGGCACTCTTGTTTTTACTTCTGATGTAGAGGAATAGCTTTCAGCTTTTCATCAGTGATTATGATGTTAGCTATCGCTTGTTATATGTGGTCTTTATTATGTTGAGGTACATTCCTTTTACGTAATTTGTTGACAACTTTTAATCATGAAAGAATATTAAGTGCTGTCAAATCCTTTTNCCTGTCAAATCCTTTTTCTGCACCTACTGAGATGGTGATTCATATGACCATTTTATCCTTCCTTTTGTTAATGTGGTGCATCATACTGATCTGCATATGTTGAACCATCTTCGCATCCCAGGGAAAAATCCCACTTGATTATGGTATATGATCCTTTTAATATCTTGGTGAATTTGGCTTGCT
>NW_023193625.1:0-867 GCF_002007445.2 Ailuropoda melanoleuca
GTGAACTAATAAAACAGTCACATAAACGTAACAGATTCTCTGATGTGTTTTAAACCTCTTAAGTTGAAATATGAATGAAACTGTGGAATGAAACTTGTTATTACAGATAACCTAGCCAGCACCAAAGTATCAGTTCGGGTAGAATCTTTTATTCATCCTGACATGACAAATGTAGTCTCCCAACCCAGGGGCTTAGAACAATCCTGTCAAGGCATTCCACACTGCCATGTTCTGGGCTGAACTCTGAGTGGTATATTCTTGCCAAGGTTGGGGGTCCAGAATGATTTCCAGGATGATTCATCATGAATTAGTGTTTAGTAGGTGGCGTCTGTGTGGGGATAATAGGACTTTCCAAACCTATGTGTGTGTGTTCCTTTTTAAAGATTTATTTATTTGGGGGCACCTGGGGGGCTTAGTAAGTTAAGAGCCGCCTTCTGCTCAGGTCATGATCCCAGGGTCTTGGGTCAAGTCTTGAGGCAGCGGGCTACCTGCTCAGTGGGGATCTGCTTCTCCCTCCCCCTCTGCCCCTCACCTCCTACTCGTGCCCTTTCTCTCTCTCTCAAATAAGTAAATAAATAAAATCTTTAAAAAAGATTTATTTATTTGAGAGAGAGGAGGGGCAGAAGGAGAGAGAGAGAGAAAATCTCAAGCAGACTCTGTGCTGAGCTGGGAGCCCAACATGGGGCCTGATCCCACGACCCTGAGATCACGACCCGAGCTGAAACCAAGAGTTGGAGGCTCAAAACTGAGCCACCCAGGTGCCCCTGTGGTTTTGTTTTGTTTTTATTTGTTTTTTTATTTTAAAGATTTTATTTATTCGACAGAGATAGAGACAGCCAGCGAGAGAGGGAACACAAGCAGGAGGAG
>NW_023193626.1:0-3305 GCF_002007445.2 Ailuropoda melanoleuca
GGGAGGACGCTGGTTGCGTCCGGGAAGCTTAAGCCCGGGCAGCCACCAGAGCCACACAGCACCCTGAGCTGGACAAGCCCAGCAGGAGCTATGGATTTTCATTCTCCTCCCAGCCATGAGCCACCCTGAGGCCATCAGGCAGCTGTTCGGTGTCCTGGAAGGGAGCTGGCCCTCTGCCAACCCCGGGCCTTGGGCTCCCCCTGTGTGCACTGGCTCCTCAGGCTTTGGGGAGCTTAACTTACCCTAAATCTTAGAGGGCAAAACACTGTTCCCTCCAAGACCACTACCACTAACACTTCCACCTGTATCCCTGCCTCTTCCTCCAGAGACACCACCCCTCCATTTCTAACCACCATCACTACCGCCCTCACCCTATCACCTCCACCTCTCCTCCACCACCATGGTCAGCTCCAACCACATTCCACCACTTCCACCACCACTGGCCACCATCACCGCCTCTGCCAACATTGCTTCAATGACCACCCTTACTGTTCCCACCCCCACTGCCACCATCACTGCCACCAAGGCTATTATCAAAACCTCGTCTGCCACTACTGTCATCAGCTCCCACCTCCATCACAACCACCATCACCGCCACCGCTATTCCCAACACCACACCATCTCCATCATGACCATGACCACCACATCCTCTGGGTGCTTACAGCCTAGCCTGTGTGTTGTTGGGGCCAGACACCTCTTGTCACTATTTCTTACAACAGGTTCTCCTTTTGTAAAAACTCTTAGTCTCTAAGCACAGACTAGAGAGCTGTTTGGTTTCATTTCTGGAACTTTAGTCCATGAATGAGGGATTTACATGAAATGACTTAGAAATTCTCCTCCAGCTCTAAGATTCTTTGGTAGGTGCGTGTGTCCATGTCTGATTATGCTCACACCTGTTCGTGCCCACATGCATGGAGACTGCCAATTAGGTCTGGGATTCATCTGACTTAACATGAGAATTTCTGATAGAATCTAGACCCAGAGCGCATAGAAGGAGACAAGGCACAGTGATCCACTGTGTGTGTGTAAGCCCCTCCAAGATCACATCATTCATCATTGCCTTATAAACCAGTGATGCTTCCTAGAAATCCTGGCTTGTGGCAAAGGTTGGAGGGTGCGTGACATAAGGAAGAGTTATCACAGAGAATTAGAAGACTGGTGTGAATGATCATTTAGGCCTCTTACTCACTGTGTGACCTTAGGTGAGTCACTTTGATCTCTCTTAGCTTCAATTTCCTCTCCCCAGAAGTGGGACAATTTTACCCACTTCCTAGTATTACTGAGGGGATGAAAAGAAAAGACAATCTGTGACAATACCTGATGCCAGGCCCGGAACACAAGGGGCGTTCGTTCCTTCCTTCCTCTCTCTCACTGCTCTGAGATCCTGCAGCCTTCAGGTGCTTGGAGAGCACCATTGTTGATCCGGTCCTCGGAGACAGTGGGCTTCCTGTTCCCAGTTCTATCTCAAATGGCTCCAAAGAAAGAACACAGTGATCCTGTAAAATGTCACTGAATCAGAAGCTTGATGGCTTTGCCAACAATCTGGGGGAGAGGACTCCAGAGCAGCTACAGGGAGAGAGTGAGAGGACACAGTCTTGGGCTTGAGTTTCCGGATGACGATGGACCCTAGGGCTTCCATCTTTTCTGCTTCTTCAATATGGAATTGCACTCTCCACCTCCCCTGCACACACACCAATCCCATTGTTGGGGCAGAAGGCAAAGGCAAGTAGGGACTGGGATCAGAGCCCCCAGAAGCCTAGAACTGGTACCATGAGCTTTGATTGATTCACGGCCCACATCCAAATGGCTTCCCAGACAGTGCCTTCTGCTACAGCTCTCCCCCACAGAGCACACAGAGAGCAGGCCGGTGGCCTCCCTGCCAGCCCCTCTTAGCAGGTCTCTTTGCTCCACATATCCCCCTTCTGCCTCTGTGAGTCTCTCACCAGCCTTTAGTCCAGGTGTCTTTCTCCATCCCATTGGCCTCAGCAAGGCTGGCAGGGTCTCTGGATAGGGACTGGCTGGTTAGGGGGCCATGGAAGTGTGTAGGCTGGGGTTGGTGACAATAATCTCCCCTCTGTCCTAGCTGCTAGCACTGTCCTTGGAAGCCCAGGGTCAGGTCTGGAATCAGAGTAGGAGGGCAGTTGGGTCTGCCTCTTCAGCAGTCATGGTGCTTCCTGGAAGGTGCCCTCTTATTTGCGTCTTGGCTCACAATACTCTGCATGGGAAAAAATTCCAACAGACCTGAGGGTTCATGTGTCGGCATCCACTAGAGGTGGAGATTTCACTAAGCCCTGAGCCCGGGATTCGACCCCTATTATTCCACATACTAGTTAGATGACTTTGGACAACCTCTTTCTTTGTGCCTTGTTATCTTATTCTGCAAAAATGGAAATAAATAATGATATCTGTTTAAGAGGCTTGTTGTGAATTTAAATGAGATTATTTAAATGAGAGTTAAGTGAGAGTTATTTCTGGTGCCTGAAGACTTCCTAGTGTTCTATAAATGTTAGTGAATGCTGCTCTTACTACAATTACCTCCACCACTACAACATTCACTGCCACTATCAGCAAAGCCTTCGGAAGAGCTAACCCCAAAACTCAAAGTTACAATCAGCTTTCGTTACCGTTTAATTAGTGCCTACTATGTGAACACTCTGCTGGTACCTTTGCTGACACGGACTCGTCTAGCTCTCACAATTAACCTGTTCAGTTGGAAATGTAAATTCGCAGCCATTTATAGATGAGAAACGGGGGGCTTTCCCCAGGTCCCGAGGAAAATGGGGGTTAGCAAGGGAACTTCACATGTTCTTGATTTGGCATTTATCTAGTTACTGATGCCTTCCTCCATTCAAGAAGAGTTGAGGGCATCTGTAAATCATCCATGTGCCAGGTAACAAAATGCCCCAGAAAGTGCAAAAGCAACAAAATCGATGAGCCCTGGGTTGGAATCCCTCCCCATCACCTACTAGCCAAGTGACTTGGAAGTGTTAGTAAAACCTCTGTGAGCTCCAGTTTCCACGGCCCATGGATTAGCGATGCAAACTGAAAGATATTCATCATTATCCCCATTTTTCTGGGAGTAGATCAAGATTCAAAGATACTACAACTTTACAAGTTTACAAAGCTATCAGGTAAGTTAATAACAGAGCCAGATACTGGCCTTGGGTTAATCTGATCTCTAATTCCGGAGCTCTTCCCGCTGCTCTGAGCTATTTCAGTGGTGCCCTTCCCAAGTGCAAAGCTGGGATTTGAACACAGTGCCGCTCTTCCTGTCATATGGTGGTGCTGTCCATTTCCTGGGGGGC
>NW_023193627.1:0-1542 GCF_002007445.2 Ailuropoda melanoleuca
ATAAAAGGAAAAAAACAAAACAAAACAAGAGCTTATTTTCAGAACATAAACAGTTCTCTTCAGGGAGCAGCTAGAATCAGCCAAAGAAATGCATTCACAAATGAATTTCTCTCAGATATCATTCCTGCCTCACATGTAAGTACTTCTCTGGAAATTAAAGTTCCAGGATGTCTTGTACAAGGGATGTGGCCTTGGACAGTCTCTCTGAGTGTGTGTGTGTGTGTGTGTTTTGAGCTGAAGAAAGACATTCAAGTCACCACTTTGATTCGTCAAACTTGAATGTGAAAAGAGAGCAGGGAGAAATAAAAGACCTGACTTGGTAATAAATCTGAAAAAAAAAATAAAAGTACAGACTATTCTTTTACTGAAAATTAATGGACAGGGGGACAGAAAGGTAGAACAAGCCATACAAAAAGAATCAGAACGGGAATAAGAATCAACACATGGTGCTTAATAATTTGTTGTGATAAGCAAGATGTCCCTAAACAAGTATAGTCCTGCAGGGTATCCTGAAACAGTAAGGAAAGGAGAGCAGAACACATTTTATGGAACCAAATGATTGTGATTCATGAGGTAGTGCTGGTATATTCTCACAAGTCTACTTTGTTCCCGTTTTCTATTATCAACAATCACTCAATCTTCCAGAGTTACCTTTCAGACTGTAGTAGGGAGCAGGCTATTCCAAGTTTGTTTGGTTAATACATTTCCCGAGATAAAATAGATAAAATGCCTTTACAAAGNAAGTTTGTTTGGTTAATACATTTCCCGAGATAAAATAGATAAAATGCCTTTACAAAGAGAGAAAAGACCCATGGTTTTCTGATTTTTTAGGCCTTGCTGAATTAGCCTTGTTCTTCTTATCCCTTTTGGCAACTTATTGGCTTTGCATCCTGGGTTTTTGAAAACATTTCATATTCAGTCTAATTTGTCTTTCACCCTTTTTTTGCTCAGAGGCCTTTGGGAGGTGGGACCTTGGGAAAGGCCTCTACCTTAAAGTTTTCCAATTATTGCCTTCTTGTTCTCAAGAAAGTATCTGGAGCCAGTCATACCAGTCTTGCTTGAAATAGGGTCAGGAAATCCAGCCATTTGTCCCCATTACGGTCCTGCAAACATTGCTATCATTGAGCATGGGCCATACCTCCAAATGGGACTGGCTTCTAGGTTAATCAGACTAACTCTAGAAAGAGCAGAAGGAGGAAACACTGAGAGTAAACGCAGACCTTGGGAGAAAGGGTGCCTCCAACTAATAGCCCAAGACCTGAGCCTGCCAGTTATAAACTGTGAACTTTTTGGTTCTTCTAACACTTGAAACATCATCTGCCGAAGGAGATAAATTCTGTCTGTACTTAGGCCATCAATTAGAGTAGGCAAAATATGGTGACACAGCTAAAATGCTTTGACCCCATGAGAGGCAGATAATATTTATAGATGAGGTATCTTTATTATTGTGTATTTTTGTACAAAGCTGCTTCTTTATATCATATTTTTACATTCCATATTCCCAGGCCCTTAAAAAACCCCACACATATACAAAGATAAAAG
>NW_023193628.1:0-1551 GCF_002007445.2 Ailuropoda melanoleuca
TTCTTGCTGAGCAGGAAGCCCTATGTGGGGCTTGATCCCAGGACCCTGGGATCATGACCTGAGCCAAAGGCGGATGCTTAACGACTGTGCCACCCAGGTGCCCCCCAGTTTCTTTTTTTCTTCCAATTTTTATTTAAGTTCAAGTTAGTTAGCATGTAATATAGTATTGGTTTCAGAGGTAGAATTTAGTGATTCATCACTTACATATAACACCCCGTGCTCATTACAACCAGTGCCCTCCTTCATACCCATCACTCATTTAGCCCATCACCCATCCACCTCCACTCCAGCAATCCTCAGTGTATTCTCTATAGTTAAGAGTCTCTTATAGTTTGTCTCCCTTTCTGTTTTTATCTTATTTTATTTTTCCTTCCCTTCCCCTGTGTTCATCTGTTTGGTTTCTTAAATTCCACATATGAGTGAAATCATATGGTATTTGTCTTTCTCTGACTATTTCACTTAGCTTAATATACTCTAGCTCCACCCACATTATTGCAATGGCAAGATTTCATTATTTTTGATGGCTAGAGTAATAAATACCACATCTTCTTTATCCATTCATCAGTCCATGGGTATTTGGGCTCTCCATAATTTGGCTGCAATTGATAATGCTACTATAAACATTGGGGTGTGTGTATATCCCTTTGAATCAGTATTTTTGTATCCTTTCAGTAAATACCCAGTAGTACAATTGCTGGGTCATTGGATGGTTCTGTTTTTCACTTTTTGAGGAACCTCCATACTGTCTTCCAGTGTGCCTGCACTAGTTTGCATTCCCACCAACAATGTAAGAGAGTTCCCCTTTCTCCCCATCCTCACCAACAATTTGGTTTCCTAAATTGGTGTGAGGTGGCATCTCATTGTGGTTTTGATTTGTATTTCCCTGATGGTGAGTGATGTTGAGCATTTTTTCATGTGTCTGTTAGCCATTTGTATTTCTTCTTTGGAGAAATGTCTGTTCTGTCTTCTCTCCATTTCTTTACCAGATTATTAATTTTGGGGGTCTGAAGTTTGGTAAATTCTTTATTTATTTTGGATACTAGCCCTTTATCCAATATGTTATTTGTAAATATCTTCTCTCATTCCATAGGTTTCCTTTTAGTTTTAATGATTATTTCCTTCACTGTGCTGAAGCTTTTTATCTTTAAGTCCCAATAGTGCATTTTTTGCTCTTGTTTCTTTTGCCTCCGGAGACATGTCTAGTAAGAAAGAAGTTGCTACAGCTGAGGTCAAAGAGGTTGCTGCCCGAGTTCTTTTTTAGGATTTTGATGGTCTCCTGTCTCACATTTAGGTCTTTCACCCATTTTAAATTTATTTCTGTGTATGATGTAAGAAAGTGATTTCCAGTTTCATGCCATTGTGTTTTGAAAAGATGATTGATATGCTTTCAGCCTTCTTAAAATTCATTGAGATTTGTTTTGTATCCTAACTTATGAACTATCCCGGAGAATTTATCATGTGCACTTAAGAAGAATGGGTGTTCTGTCACTCTTGAATGGAATGTTCTGTATATATATCTACTAAATCCATTAGGTTTAATGTATCATTTAA
>NW_023193629.1:0-1438 GCF_002007445.2 Ailuropoda melanoleuca
TCTGTGCTCTCTCTTGCATTTTCTTTCATTGTTTCCACTGTCTGTCTGTCTCCACTTTAGGTCTGGAAGGAAAACCCAACACAACATGGAGAAGGTAACCTGTGATTGACTCCACTGCTAATTTGCTGCTCTGGAGCCATAAGGCAATGCTGACCAGCTCACACTAGAAAAGTGTGGCTTATATTTAATTCTATTATTTTCTGGAGGAAGAAGGATTAGAAATGATAAGCCCAATATAATCGCACGAGTCCGCAAAAGTGGACAGCCTTTCACTGAAAGAACTAGGACAACTGAAGAAGAAAGAGACCCAACCACCCATGGCTGACTTGAAGATGGAGGAAAGGAGCTATGTACTAAGGAATGTGTATGGTCTCTAGAAGTTGGGAAGACCAAAGAGATATGGGGTTTCCAAAAAGGGCTCCTAAAAATGAACACAGCTTGGCTGACACTGATTTTAGCCTCAAGAGACCCATGTTGGACTTATGACACAGAGAACTATGAGATAATAAATTTGGGTTGTTTTAAACTGCTAATGTTATTGTATTTTGCTACAGCAGTAACAGCAAACTAAAACACCCCAAAAGAAAGAGACCAGCACTGTGAATGCAGACTTATGCAAAAATGTTACTCAGCTAGTTTTGGCCACACTGTACCCCGGAATTTTAATAGTTCACAATCACCCAGCTCTAGTCTCCACTGGAAACACCACTGGGGGGACTCCATCCCAGGGCCATGATAAGATGTCCCGGGTGGCTGTCTAGAATGAGAATTATAATACAATTCACCCATTGGTAAAAAAGGCACAAATATTCACATAATATTATATGACAGAGTCCATTATCTCTTTCTAGCTCTGGTTAGGACCCTCAACCAGTGTGACTCAGGAAATAATCTTTTCAGATTTGGCATTCTCCTCAGTGTGGTCTATACAGCTTTCCTGTCTACATGTCAAGCTTGTATCCCCCTTTCCTCTTTAACTGTATTCTTTGTCTTGGCATCTACATGTTTACATAAGGTAGAATCTTTATTGACTGTTTTCTTCAGAAAATGCCTGTGGTTAACTGACTCCACTTCTTGTTAAGCGGTGTGCTGTGTACATGACAAGGGTCCCCTTCTCTCTTTTCAACTGTGTTGTGAGGACCACAAGCAGCCTTCCCAAACAATGGAGCTGGATCTTTTTTTTTTTTTTAAGATTTTATTTTTTTATTCGACAGAGATAGAGACAGCCAGCAAGAGAGGGAACACAAGCAGGGGGAGTGGGAGAGGAACAAGCAGGCTCATAGCGGAGGAGCCTGACGTGGGGCTCAATCCCATAACGCCAGGATCATGCCCTGAGCCGAAGGCAGACGCCTAACCGCTGTGCCACGCAGGCGCCCGGAGCTGGATCTTTAAACCCTTCTTAGGTGGAAAGGATTCTGAGCTGAAAAGCCATTTCTGT
>NW_023193630.1:0-1197 GCF_002007445.2 Ailuropoda melanoleuca
TAGTTGGATTCATCAAATGACCGACTGGTAAATACATGAGTTATTGATTGCCTGCTCAGACCATTTCCCACGTAACAGCCCACAGCGAGTTGAGAGTAGAGTTGAATCTGTAACCTGTATCCTTACTCCAGTTTAACCAGTTGAACATTCCTGGGGGAAGCCAGATCATTTGCTTTTATCTCTGGGATAGAAAAAATATCAAGTTGGGCTCAGACATTGGGGTCTATGTGGATAAGCACATTGCCACTTTTTGGAGGAGAAGGGCATGTTGGAGAGTGACTTATACTATAAACTGCTGAACTGCTCCCGCCTTATCCCAGCCTAATACCATATTAATATGATACCAAAAGTCAGTGTCAGTTGATAGTCAAGACATTTTGCCCTTTCATGGACAGCACCTCACAGTCTTAGTCTCAATGGTCAACTTCCCTTTCATACAATTTTATAAGGAAATTATGGTTAGATTGACATGCCATCTAAGTCATGGCTTTGGGTGTGCATATGTTGACCAGGATGAAAAGAATCCCTCATATAGTTAGACGAATGAAAAATAGCAGCAGAAAAGACCTGTGCCTTAACTGGATTCAAGACTCCTTCCTAGAATCATCGAAGAGCTCATGGTGAGAACCTTCACATGTGTAGCTGTTCCTTCCCCACCCATGCCTTACCACCACTTCTCTCTTCCCCACCACTCTCCAAATCCAACGTGGTAGATTCTCCCTACTAGACATGTCAAGTCCTCCAATGGGATTTCCAGGAGGGTAGCCATGGACAGTTACCAAGACTGGGTTTAGACATGTCACACTTTCCTTGACCTCTCTGGAGAAGGCCATATGAGTTAGCAGGGCCTCTGGTATGCCAGCCTTATGGGAGAGGAAGCAACTCTGTTTGCCTATGTCAACCAATCATCACTGACTCTTTTTTCCTAAAGAAACAACCAGACATATAGATGGCAAGCTCGTTGGGATGAATCATTCCAGGTTCACACCATGAGTATCTATACAATAAATACAGTTGACCCGTGAATAACACAGGCTTAATCTGTGTGAGTTCACCTATATGCAGATTTTTCTTTTCAATCAACATAGTACAGTATTGTAAACATGTTTTCTTTTGTGATTTTTTTAATAATATTTTATTTTCTCTAGCTTATTTTATTGTAAGAATACAGTCTATAATACAACAAAAAATATGTGT
>NW_023193631.1:0-539 GCF_002007445.2 Ailuropoda melanoleuca
GGAGGCCTTCCTGGAAACCTATAAACTACCAAGACTGAAAAAGGAAGAAATTGATTTTTTAAACAGGCCAAATAATTATGAAGAGATTGAGTCAGTGATAAACAACCTTCCAAAAAACAAAGCTCCAGGCCTGGACGGTTTTCCTGGGGAATTCTACCAAACATTCAAAGAAGAAATAATACCTATTCTCCTAAAGCTATTTCAAAAAATAGAAACAGAAGGAAAGCTACCAAACACATTCTATGAGGCCAATATTTCCTTGATCCCCAAACCAGGCAAAGACCCCATCAAAAAGGAGAATTACAGACTGATTTCCNGAATTACAGACTGATTTCCCTAATGAATATAGATGCCAAAATCCTCAACAAGATCCTTGCTAATAGAATCCAACAGTACATTAAAAGGATATTCCATCATGACCATGTGGGATTCATACATGGGATGCAAAAATTGTTCAACATTCACAAGTTGATCAGTGTGATACATCATATCAACAAGAAAAGACTCAGGAACCATATGATCCTCTCAATTGATGCAGA
>NW_023193632.1:0-1847 GCF_002007445.2 Ailuropoda melanoleuca
GAAGGCAGACGCTTAACCGCTGTGCCACCCAGGTGCCCCTTGTCTTTAGACTTTTATCCAATCTATATTTCTGGATGAAGCATACAAAAATTTGGTTAGATTTCAACTCCAATTTTTCTTTGCCTCATTACCTCTCTATAATCAGCAAATCTACCAATTCATTGTTCTTTTCACCCCTTCTCATTACTGATTTTTATACCCTTTGTTCTTCTGCGTAATTTTGTTCATGATATTTTCCTATCATTTTTTTCTTTCTGCACAAAATGGCCTCATGCATACTTTTACTTGAACATTTGTCTTCACTATTAGTTTTTCAAGGAGCTGTCCTTCACTAAGTGTTGCCCACTAAAATCATGTTCACTTGGCCATGTTCTCTCATCATTCACAAGCACAGTTTATATTATATTGTCTTGTTCTAACTTGATATTGTTTTTAATTGATTTGAATCTTGGCAAATGCTGGGCATGCTGTGGCTTACTACAGTGGAAAAATGAAGGCTTAGAATTCTACACATCCTCTGACATGAGTGGGCAGTGGGGAAGGTTGATATTCTTGCAGGGGTTGAAATACAATGTAGCAACTCAAAATTAACCACTCTGTAAAGCCCAATTCATGTTTCCCTTTTCCATGATACATCTCCTTTGCTGAGTTACTTCCAACATCCTTAGTGATCCCAAACCATAAAGTGTATTCACCTCAATTGTTTTGTAAGTATCTCTTTAGGAAATCTTTTTCCCCTCTCGATTGTGGACTCCTTTTTCAAATTTGGCCTCCGAAATTTAAACACGTCAGGCATATATTGTTTAACAATTATTGGTTGTTGGACTAGATTCGATTGAATTAAAACACAAATAAAGATCCAATTGGCAAGAATGTTAACTTAGTGACAAGCCCCAAAATCCTGAGTCTGAGCTCCCTGAGTCCTTCTGCCTAATACCAGTGTGAAATGGGGCTGAGTTTACACATAGTTGTTTCCTTTTGAAGAGGGAAAAAAAAAACCAAAAACACGATAGAGTAGGTCACTTAAAAAATAGGAGAAAAAAATGAGAAAAAAAGCTATAAAATTGGGAAAAGAGTGAGAACAATGGAAAAGAAAAAGTAGTTTATCATGTCCCAGAGAAAGGAACACACAGGGAGAGACGCTGAGTCATACAGACGATCGAGCCTTGCGGATTCTGCTGAGCAAACCTGTGGTCATAGCCTGGGCTCCGGACTTTGGGGCAGTCTCTGTTCCCCATCAGTTTTTTATTGTCTTTATTACAGCCCATATCTTTACAATAAACCATCCTTTAATTGAGGCAGCCTTAGAGACTTTTACTTCTCCCAGCCGAAGACTGGGCTGAAAAAAGGTGCTCATGTATTTCATCGTTTGACAAATAGCACTACATATTGTGGGAGATTGTGCGAAGTTTGCTGTAATGTTCATGATGTGTTTCTAATCCTGCCTGTTAAGCCATAATTATGACTTTATTCCCCCAGTTCAAAAATATAGTATCCAATGTTATATAGGCTGATGATTACTAAGTTCTTTTTGAGCAAATAATGAGAGCCATTGATTTATTATTTTTATAACCCTCCTTCTCCAAATACAACTTGAACTAAATATAATTGACTGAAGAATTTATTTGAAATATTTCTCAAATTAAAAAAATAAAATTATTTAGTACAGATTCTTTTCACCTACTATATTAAGACTGAGGGCAGAAACTGTGTTTTATTTATTGNCGTGTTTTATTTATTGCTGATTTCCTCATTTAAGCATTTCTTAGAGCCAATTCAAAGGTAACTTCATCAGAATCACATGGAGTGCTTGTTAAGACATGTGTTTGAGACTCCATGCTGAATGA
>NW_023193633.1:0-768 GCF_002007445.2 Ailuropoda melanoleuca
TCGATCCCAGGACCCTGGGATCACGGCCTGGGCCGAAAGCAGATGCTTAATGACTGAGCCACCCAGGCGCCTCTCTATTTTTTTGATAAGATGGAATGTTCTGGAAAAAACTGGCAGACCAGCATGATATAAAATGTCCAATGGTGTTTGTGTGAAAACCAGAAATGTGTAATAAATACATTAAGTACTCATAGAATTCAGTAGAACACAATTATTTTTATTAATAAAATTGATGTAATTTTTAAATTGGTAGAACTTCAATATAGATGATAACAATAGCTAAATCAAGGAAGGAGATAATATACTAGCTCTCAACATCACCATGACCTGCTATTAATTCTTTTTTTTTTCTTAAGTATGTGATCTGATTTCTTTTCCATCTTTTTTATTTGCCTGAAATGATAACATAAATATTATAACTGATTTTTGGACACTTACAAAATTAGCAAATTTCTCTAATTATTCATTAACAGTTTTTTTAACTCCTCTAAGTGAAATGAGATAATTATTTCAATAAAGTGTTATATACTGAAATATAACAAGGCATTGGATGGTCATGAGAAATAGAGNAACATACAAAAATAACAACCTATGCTTTATTGCTATGATTCCAAAGAAACAGTGGCCCAAAATTGGAGTGGCCTAAGGTCCTCAGTCAAGAATTTTTCTGCACTGATGCAGAAACTTCTAGAGATGTGGGTGATGGGTAACTTACAAAACAATTTAGGGTGTCCTGATTCTATGTCATGTCATGTGTAATGTCCTGAA
>NW_023193634.1:0-1913 GCF_002007445.2 Ailuropoda melanoleuca
CCTTCCTGGAAACCTATAAACTACCAAGACTGAAACAGGAAGAAATTGATTTCTTAAACAGGCCAACTAATTACGAAGAGATTGAAGCAGTGATAAACAACCTTCCAAATAACAAAATTCCAGGCCCGCACGGTTTTCCTGGGGAATTCTACGAAACAGTCAAAGAAGAAATAATACCTATTCTCCTAAAGCTATTTCAAAAAATAGAAACAGAAGGAAAGCTACCAAACTCATTCAATGAGGCCAATATNTCATTCTATGAGGCTAATATTACCTTGATCCCCAAACCAGGCAAAGACCCCCTCAAAAAGGAGAATTACAGACCGATTTCTCTAATGAATATGGATGCCAAAATCCTCAACAAGATCCTTGCTAATAGAATCCAACAGTACATTAAAAGGATTATCCATCATGACCAAGTGGGATTCATACCTGGGATGCAAGCATGGTTCAACACTCGCAAATCAATCAATGTGATACATCATATCAACAAGAAAAGACTCAAGAAACATATGATTCTCTCAATAGATGCAGAAAAAGAATTTGACAAAATACAGCATCCTTTCCAGATTAAAACCCTACAGAGTGTAGGGATAGAGGGTACATTCCTCAATCTCATAAAAACCATCTATGAAAAGCCTACGGCAAATATCATTCTCAATGGGGAAAAACTGGAAGCCTTTCCCTTAAGGTCAGGAACACGACAAGGATGCCCACTCTCACCACTATTATTCAACATAGTACTAGAAGTCCTTGCAACAGCAATCAGAAGACAAAAAGGGATCAAAGGTATTGAAATTGACAAAGAAGAACTCAAAACTTCTCTCTTCGCAGATGACATGATACTCTATATGGAAAACCCAAAAGAATCCACTCCCAAACTATTAGAAGTTATAGAGCAATTCAGTAATGTGGCGGGATATAAAATCAATGCCCAGAAATCAGTTGCATTTCTATACACAAATAATGAGACTGAAGAAGGAGAAATTAGGGAATCATCCCAATTACAATAGCACCAAAAACCATATGTTAACTTGGAATTAACTCAACCAGAGACGTAAAGGATCTATATTCGAAAAACTTCAAATCACCCTTGAAAGACATTGAAGGAGACACAAAAAGATGGAAAAATATTCCATGCTCATGGATTGGATGAATTAACATAGTTAAAATGTCCATGCTACCCAGAGCAATCTACACTTTCAATGCTATCCCGATCAAAATACCGAGGACATTTTTCAAAGAANAGTTAAAATGTCCATGCTACCCAGAGCAATCTACACTTTCAATGCTATCCCGATCAAAATAACGGGGACATTTTTCAAAGGACTGGAACAAATAGTCCTTAAATGTGTATGGAAGCAGAAAAGGCCCTGAATCGCCAAGAAAGTGTTGAAAAGGAAAAACAAAGCTGGGGACAACACAATGCTGGATTTTGAGCTGTACTACAAAGCTGTGATCACCAAGACAGCATGGTACTGGCAGAAAAACAGACCCATAGACCAATGGAACAGAATAGAGAACCTGGAAATGGACCCTCGGCTCTTTGGGCAACTAATCTTTGATAAAGAAGGAAAAAACATCCGGTGGAAAAAAGACAGTCTCTTCAATAAATGGTGCTGGGNAAACATCCAGGGGATAAGACAGTCTCTTCAATAAATGGTCCTGGGAAAATTGGACAGCTACATGCAAAAGAATAAAACTTGACCTCTCTCTGACACCATACACAAAGGTAAACTCCAGACAGTTGAAATACCTTGATGTGAGACAGGAATCCATCGAAATCCTAGAGGGGAACATAGGTAGCAACCTCTTTGACATTGGTCACAGCAAATTTTCATGACACATCTCCAAAGGCAGAGAAACAAAAGAAAAAATGAACTTGTGGGACTTCATCAAGATAAAAAGCTTCT
>NW_023193634.1:2213-2437 GCF_002007445.2 Ailuropoda melanoleuca
AAAAAAAAAAAAATGAACTCGTGGGACTTCATCAAGATAAAAAGCTTCTGCACAGCCAAGGAAACTGTCAAAAAAACTAACAGGCAGCCCAGGGAATGGGAGAAGATATTTTCAAATGACACTAAAGATAGAAGACTGGTATCCAAGATCTACAAAGAACTTCTCAAACTCAAAACACAAGAAACAAACAAATCATAAAATGGGCAGAAGATATGAACAGACAC
>NW_023193634.1:2818-3117 GCF_002007445.2 Ailuropoda melanoleuca
TGGAAGGAGCCGAGATGCCCTTCAACAGATGACTGGATTAAGAAGCTGTGGTCCATATATACAATGTTATATTACTCAGCTATCAGAACGAACGAGTTCTCAACATTTTTTGCAACATGGACTGCACTGGAGGAGATAATGCTAAGTGAAATAAATCAAGCAGAGAAAGACAACTATCATATGAATTCTCTCATCCATGGAACATAAGAACTAGGAGGTTCTGTAGGGGAAGAAAGGGATAAAGAAAAGGGGGGTAATCAGAAGGGGGAATGAAACATGAGAGACTATGGACTATGAGA
>NW_023193634.1:3268-3442 GCF_002007445.2 Ailuropoda melanoleuca
GAAACCAGGGATGTGCTGTATGGTGACTAACATAATATAATAAAAAAACATTAAAATAAAAAAATCAATTGAATAAGCTAATGTTGATATATACTTCAGAATTTTTATCTATATATCCAATTCTATGGTATTCTGGTATATTAGAAATGGCACTGGGTTTATGAGTTTTTTTTT
>NW_023193635.1:0-3915 GCF_002007445.2 Ailuropoda melanoleuca
GTTAAGTGTGTCCTTCTCACAACAATGCCTATCTTCCCCACTCATTGTAGAGCCTCAGAGGCAAGGAGTGTTATATGTTTCCATCCTTTTCATCCTCGGGTTCAGAACATTGCCTGCCTGCCTTATAGTTAAATAAGGGATAAATGAACATGACCGGCCATGTGATGGTTGAAATCTGTGCCCTTTGACTTATGGACCCTGTACTGTTATAGTGTCCCCTAGGTCACAATGTCGAAAACAAGCAACAAAAACAAAAAACACCCTGGAAATGAGTGTGTCAGTCCTACTTAGCATTTTTACGAGGCTCTAGTTTGTTCCTTAAAGCTGAAGGGATCTTAGAGATTATATTTTTTAACATTGAATTTTTGATAAGAAAAAGTATTAATTTGTGAAAATACCTTGTTAAGTAGAAAGAGAGCTAACAGTTGTAATTGTCTATAAATGTCAATCAAATTCAGTTTGGAGTCAAGACAAACATACAGTGTCCGCATTCTCACCTTATCTCCAAATAAATGCAATTGAGGAACGGGCATGTTAGTGGCTAGGAGGTTAGGATACTCAAGGTAGCACCTCTCTCTCAGCTCTTCCCCACTTAAGGAAAGGATTCTTTTAGGTTTTTTGTCCTTGTTGTCATGGTGTTTCCCTTCTGACCTTTGGTGACCTATGTCACCATCTAAAGCTGAGCAAACACAGCTTCTGATCCGTCCTCATTTGGGTCCCAAGTGTCATCTCTCGCTCCTGTTTAATGAAATGGTGACGTGTAGAAAGAGTTCTGTAGGCCGGTGCTTCTCAAACATAATGTGCTGAGGAGTCACCTGGGATCTAGAAAATGCAGGTTCCGATCCAGTAATCTGGACAGGCTCCCAGTGAGGCCGGTGTGACCACACTTGGAGTAGCAAGTCCGAATGACGGCATCTCTCCCTCCATCTGCTCTAGTACCGGCTTGCTTCCACAAAACTATTCGGACACATAAGAAGGAATAAATCTCTCTGTCTGTTTCCTACATGCCCCAACAGGACATGTTTTAAACAATAAGCAGGGAAACCTAAGCTGCTTATTCCAACACTGCAGACAAAAGTCAGTAAGTCTGAACTGATTTCACTTTAGAAGTGTGACCAGCTTGGCTGTAGCGACCCGCATTGAAGAAAGACCACCTTTGACCAAAAATGACTTCACTTTTTAAAGCTAGCATGTTTTAATTCCTTGTTTGCTGGTCAAAGGCTGGAGTTGATAGGAGTCTGTGTTTCAGAGGCTGCAGGAAATCTTCCATGAGCTTTCAGATCCTCTCTGGGCGGTAAGTCCCAGGAAGTTAGCCCTCTGCCTTTCTATGACTGAGAAATGACAGTCGGTGTCTTCATTATCTCATTTCCGAGGGCTCATAAGCAGTGCTTTCCAGATGACAATGAACAGAACTCACATCGGAACAGGCCGGCTCACCGCGTGTCAATCCTCGCCCACTCAGGCTGTTGGACTTCGTTACTCCTCTGAATCAACAAAGAAAGCTCATTTGTTTCACTTTGTGAAAATGCTTCATTTCCCCCCCAGACTTTCCATTTCACGCTGTGTGAATTTTATTAAGATCTTTTTCACAGAAGCTAAGTGCTGGCTATTATAGGGCCCTACGGGATGGCATTCGCAGCCTCTGTAATGTCTGAAGACCCTTGAGACATTTCTTTTCTACCGAAAACCCCCTGGAGAGTCATAGAGAAGAATCCAAAATCCTTTTGGTGCTGGAAGACATAGCGTGGGCTCAGGAACATCTCGTCCAAGTCTTTTGATGTTATAATCTGAAAACCAACAACACAGCCATCCAGCTAATAGCCAATATCTGAGTAGCTCACATCATATTGATAGAGAGTGGCTCTTTCTGAGGGCCTCCAATTATTTTTAAAGGCTGGCTTAAAGTATTAATTAGAAATATTTTTTGTGTTAGAATGAGTCTTTGTTAATAAAATTTACCTATAATCCTTTTGCCTTCACAAGGTGACAGTGGTTTTATTCCAAGAAGGTTATGTTTTAAAAAGGTAATTATAATTAAATAATCAAAAAAGAATTTTTATTCTGATTTTTTTCCTCTTGAATGTACACAGTAAGAACTTTTAGTGTTATTATATGGTCTCAGAAATGACATAGTAATTACTGTGTAATAGTCCATTAGATAAAAATACTAAAATTAAGTCACTCATTTCTCTATAGTGGATATTTAGATTGGTCTTTCAACTATCATAAGGATCTTATAAGATGAGTACTATTATTTTTCCTATATTAGAGATGTGAAAAGGAGGTATAGGCAAGTTATTTAACTTGCCTAAGGTCACACTGCTGGTAAGTGCCAAACCAAAATTCAACCAAATATCCTCACATCCAGATAGGGTCTTTATGCCAGGTCATTTCCTAGGATGCACAAGATTTGCTTAAGGATCACTCGGTTTAAGATTCAGCCTATGTATGCAAATCCATAAACTAAAAAATGTGTAGTCTTCTAGGTTCCTACTAGAGTGAGTATAAAATTGTAGATTTTTCTCAAGTTCTTTATATTTCAAAAGCTCTCAAATTATAAGAAACAGGGTTATGATAACACAGATGTGAAAATCCTTAAAGAAAACAACCATTTGCTTGTATAATAAGACATGTGAGTGCTGCACTGCCATGACTGAACCCACTTGTATCTGTTTCTCTGTAGGGCTGTGAACGCTTCATCTTTAAAATTCCAAATAGTCATGGGTTTTTACCCTTCGTTCTGTCTCATGTACCATTTAAAGATATGCTTGTTGGTCGGTTGGCTTGGTCAAGGCTGAATCCGCTTCCCTAACTCCCATGGAAGTCAAGGAGGAGGGTGACACAGGGCACGGATATCTTTTACATGCAGAACTGTTACGCACTTGAACACGTGAAGACCCATCTCTTTCCCTATCTCTGTTCTCACAGAATGTGTGACACAGGAGAAGGACTATTCACTTTTCAAACAAGGGAAGGAGAAATGATCTATCAGAAGGTCCATTCTGCGACACTGGCCATAGCTGAGCAGCATGAGAGATTAATGCTAGAAATGGAGCAGAAGGCCCGGGTANACAGGAGAAGGACTATTCACTTTTCAAACAAGGGAAGGAGAAATGATCTATCAGAAGGTCCATTCTGCGACACTGGCCATAGCTGAGCAGCATGAGAGATTAATGCTAGAAATGGAGCAGAAGGCCCGGGTAAGGCTCCTTCCTTGGTAACTTGGAAATGAATGTCACTGAGATCTGATGCGCATCATGTATATGTGGGCCCATTCACATCAGCACCCCAGTGTCCACCCCTACCCCTAGCCCCAAGAGCTCGCTCCAGTTACCGAATCCCATGCCTCTAATGCCCTATTCAGCATATGCCCAAAAAAGTTCTTTGTGGCCACAGGTAGGGAGCTGTGTGCTCCATGTATCTCCCCATGACCTATTGGCACAGTTACCCAAAGAGGGTGGGGTGCATAGAGAATGAAATACGAAGCAGTGCTCTCTGCTTATCACCACATATAGTTGGATCACCAGGGATTCAACTGTGGGCCCAAAATAATCAGGAAAATTAAGTTACTACCAGAAAGGATTCTGCTTTCTCTTTGTCTTTGTATTTGTCCTAGATTCTCTGAAACTTCTCTTTCTGTATTTGTTTCAGAGTCAGTCATAAAATATTTACAGAAGGAGCTTATAATGTTTACCAACAGAATGATTTGTTTGTCATCCTGTCCTGGAACTATACTACAACTTTGAGGTCAAGCTAAGATATAATTTAGTAAAGAACCTGAAACAGTAACTTTTTCAAGTAGCTGAGAAAAAATTATTCGCTTTACCACTAATTTCTGTGAAAAGTAAATAATGGAATGATTATTGCCCATAATCTTAAGAGGTGACTATTCTTCAAGATTTATAGAGATGGGGG
>NW_023193636.1:0-604 GCF_002007445.2 Ailuropoda melanoleuca
TTTAATACCAGATTCTTGTGGTCGGCACTGGAGATAGAGAAAACAAGGTCAAATCCTTGTCCTCTTGGAGGACAGTCAAGGAGCCCAATGCTAAACAAGCCATCCCTAAACTGTAGTAAAATACAGCGAGGCTAGCAGCTGAGGAAGACAACGATGAGACCCAGCCTGGCTGGGGAAGGAAGCTGTGAGCTGAAGCAGCATTTGAGCTACACACGAATCAGAGTGAGCCTGGTAACGGAGGGCAGAGGGTGGGGGTTCCCAGAGAAGGAGAAGCAGGCATAAAAGTCCTGGGAGAGGGGGAAGGAGACCCGAAGTGTTTCAAACACTAAGGAAGTCGATGTGCTAGTGTGTAAGAGGGGGATAGTGAGAGAGAAGTGGAAGCCGGCCCATGTGGGACCTCATGCTCCATGATAAGGACCTAAGTGTTTTCTCATANATTTTCTCATAGGGACATGGTATCCCATGGGAGTAGGGCTTATAAGCAGGGCAATGACGTGATGAAATTCAGTTTTTAAAATAGCATTCTGGTTACATGTGAAGACGAGATTGGGGGAGGTGAAGGGTGGATTGGAAAAGAGGCTATTTATCGCTGGTGCACAGGGAA
>NW_023193637.1:0-1957 GCF_002007445.2 Ailuropoda melanoleuca
CAGGCTCTGAATAAAACTTTTTTATAAATCAGCATCACTTTTACTCTTATAATATAACTTGTAAAAATAAACAAAATAAACAAAAATACATCTCCACCTGTCATATAAGACAAAGGGCACCTGAGATCTAAAGCATGTAAAATCGGTTTACAAACTGTGATGCACTATATGAACAAGTTTTCATTTGGGGTAATTAATTTAATAATGTAACTGAGAATCTGACTTTTAACAAAGGAATAGTTCTTAGAAATTTAGGGTGGCTCAAGCATACGACTCTTGGTTTTGGCTCAGGTCATGATCTCAGGGTCATGGGATCAAGCCTCCCCATTGAGCTCCACACTCAGTGGGGGGCTCTGCTTGAAATTCTCTCCCTCTGCCCCTCCCTTGACATGCTCTCTCTCTCTCAAATAAATAAATCTTTTTTAAATAAAGAGAGATTCAGGGATTGACTCTGAATGAATAAAAATAATGCAATGACATCTTAGTTAAAATTTTATCATTGTTGATTAAAAATTNATTGTTGGGGTGCCTGGGTAGCGCAGTCATTAAGCCTCTGCCCTCAGCTCAGGGCGTGATCCCGGTGTTCCGGGATCGAGTCCCTCATCGGGCTCCTCTGCTGGGAGCCTGCTTCTTCCTCTCCCACTCTCTCTGCTGTGTTCCCTCTCTCGCTGGCTGTCTCTCTGTCACATAAATAAATAAAATCTTTAAAAAAATTTATCATTGTTGATTAAAAATTTAAAAATAAATAAAAGTTTAAAAATTTATCATGAGGCAATTCAGACTCACCACAATGTGTGGCATTTGTCAGACATTCACTCTCACAATGCAGCTTGACTGTATTGCAGACAACCTCAATATTATTTTTGAATTGGCAGAGACAGCAGGCCATACGGCTNGAGGCCATACAGCTAGGTAAAATCCTATAAATGTAAACACAGAGAATTAAATTAGTGATAAAGGAGTTACTTGAGTAGGTAGAAGAGGCAGGCCAAGGGCATCACAGCGCTGTGCAAAAAGGAATTCTTGAGGCATATGGCCTGGATGGCTGGGCAGGGAACAGTTGGCCAATTGCTGCTCTTGAATATTGTAAATAAATAGATAGAAGGACAGAGGTGCCCAACAGAAAGGTAAGGATGGTAGGGGTTATGGTATGCCTAGAATAAGACAGAGATGAGAACTGGGTGACACTGATCAGTAGTTTAGTTCAGAAGTATCTCCTTCAAACTCCAAAGTCTCACTTTGGGTTGAAAGCACACAGGAAGAGGGTAGACTTCTAAGAAAAGTCTGAATAAGTCTGAAATATGACCCATATTGAGGATAGAAAGCAGTCAATCAAAGCTAACCCATAATCTACACAGATGTTAAAATTAGCAGACAAGGACATTTAAAAAGTTGTAACTGGAGTGCCTGGGTGGCACCGTCACTTAAAATCTGACTCTAGGTTTCGGCTCAGGTCATGATCTCAGGGTCATGAGCCCCACATTGGACTCCTAGCTCAGTGTGGAGTTTGCTTAAGATTCTCTCTCCTTCTCCCTCTGTCCCAGCTGCTCATGCTCAAAGTAAATAAATCTTTAAATAAATTTTTTTAACTGTATTTCATATGTTAAAAAACCCCAGACTAAAAAACCCATGCCTCTACTTAACTCACTGAGTTGTGCAACAACTTCAAGTGGCCTAATATACGTGTACTTAGAGTCCAGGAAGGAGAGGAAATATAAGAAATTTTGAAAAAATAATACCCTACAATTTTCCAAACAGGCAAACCGAATAAACCCACAAATCCAAGAAGGTCAGTAAACTCTAAGCACAAAAAACATGGACAAAACTACATGAAGGCACATCANGTGGACAAAACTACATGAAGGCACATCATAATCAAACTGCTTAAAACCATCAATAAAGAGAAAATCTTAAAAGCAGCCAAAGGGAAAAAACCACACACAACATACAGAGAAAC
>NW_023193638.1:0-667 GCF_002007445.2 Ailuropoda melanoleuca
TCCAGAACATAGTAAAGCACTCCTACGCATCAGTAAAGAAATACAAACTGTGCAATAAGAGATGGGCAAAACATTGAAAAGACAATTCAACGAGGAATATTTATATATTCTTACATAAAATTGGCAAAGAAGTGCATGAAAAAGTATCCAACATCATTAGTCATCAGTGAAAACACATGATTCCATGGCACACCCACTAGAATGCCTTCAGTTAAATGTCTAATGTCAAATATTCAAAAGTCTGTAGAGCATCTGACTATCTTAGAATTATGAAGTAAATGCAGTTGCCAGAAAGAGGAGCTAAAGGAGGAAATGGTTATGAAGTGGGGTTGGGAAAAGGAGCCACAAAACGAGAGCGAACAGTAGTCAGAAGTAGGAGGAGAGCAAAATGGCCTCACAGAGCACTTGTGAAGAAAACCAGGTGCAAAGAGCCAATCAACATGCATTCTGATAAAAGAGCCTTGGGAGGGTCTCCTCAGGCACACCTTGCACCCTTCAAGAATCAGTGATCACACAGGAGTGAGGATAAAGTCTAGAGNTGATAAAGTCTAGAGTGAAAGTAACTAAGCGATTAATGTTAAAAAGAGGAAGAGAGAAAAATAGTCTATAAAACTCTCCTGAAAAGTATACACTGCAGGAAAGAAAAAAGCTAAAAGTATTGCTTGAG
>NW_023193639.1:0-1140 GCF_002007445.2 Ailuropoda melanoleuca
TAATAAATGCAACTCAACGACATTCACGGAAGTGAACTGAATCAACCTTAACTGAACTTGGAGTTAGAAAAAAGCCCTCCAGGAGCTCATAGTTTTAATGAAGAAACTGATATGTAAACACGTAGCTATCATAATGAGGCAAGAGCTAGAAAAGAGATGAACGAATCACTACCTCATTTTTTTACCTGTGGAAGCACTATCCACTGCCCCATAAATGATGTGTCAATTAAAGCCATATTACAAGTTCTGGCTAATGAAATGAAAGCAGAAATGATATGTTCCAGGTCTAGGCAGAAGCATTTTTGAAGAGGAGTTTCATTCTGCACCTCTCTTTCTCTGTTACGGCAAATTGGAAGGCCCAACTTGAGATTCTGGCATTATGAGATTGAATTAGTCTAATCATTGGAGTCGCCAGAACTGCCTCATAATGGCCTTTAGGCAGAAGGAAAAAAAACCAAAACTCTCTGATGTGTAAAGCCTCAAGTTCAGGGAATTTGATAGTGTAGCATAACCTAGCCCATTCTGAATAACACATGGCTGTTTATCTGTACCCATTTGACAAGGAAGATAAGAATTACAGGAAATTTCCCAGATCTATGATAACTAAACTGAGCACTGAATAATTGGTAATTGGTTTTTATGTGGGGAAAATAATTTATTTTGATTTTTTTTTTAGAAGAGGAAATAGACTGAGGACCTAATCAGAACTGGTGGGTCAGGGGGCGCCTGGGTGGCATAGCGGTTAAGCGTCTGCCTTCAGCTCAGGGCGTGATCCCGGCGTTATGGGATTGAGCCCCATATCAGGCTCTTCCACTATGAGCCTGCTTCTTCCTCTCCCACTCCCCCTGCTTGTGTTCCCTCTCTTGCTGGCTGTCTCTATCTCTGTCGAATAAATAAATAAAATCTTTANNNNTTAAAAAAAAAAAAAAAAAGAACTGGTGGGTCAGGAAGCAACAAGTTGCCTTGAGTTTTTAGAGTTTGAACTCTTAACCCAGGCTGGAAGACTTCCATCTGTCAAACCTGTGAAAATCTATGTAGTCGTTGTGTGTAGGCACACTTTTCTGGGAAGAATGAGCACAGTTTAGGTGAAATCCAAAGGCAAGGGATGGGAGGGTGGGTGGGGTGAGAGAAAAATGGCTT
>NW_023193640.1:0-571 GCF_002007445.2 Ailuropoda melanoleuca
TCCTCATGTCTACTGATACCATTATGTAATTTTAAAAAGAAATGTAGTAATTTTATATTTAACATATCATCCATTACAATATGCCTAAATTACCTTTTAAACTTTGAATTAATAATGGCAAGTTGCAGAAGTCACCTAAAATGTGAAAGGGAATATAAATTGTCAAAGTTATTTTAAGGGGTACATGAATAGATCACTGTTGCATAGAAAAAAGTTTGAGGGACAGGAGCCAAAATGGGATTATAAACATATAAAGTAGACGCAAGCCAAAGACATAGAAAAGAAGTTTATGCAGTGGATGAAAAAACACGTATTGTTGAGTTTAGCCTTTCCATTCTCTGTCCCTACCTTTTGTTTTNCCTACCTTTTGTTTTCGGGGAGTTGACCTTGCAGTGAAGGAGTGAAGGAGGAAGAGGAAATGAATGAGAAGGATGTGAAGAAAATACCTATTGTTCGCTCAGTTTGAGTCGCTAAGTGACCACCAGCAGGTTACTTAACTTCCTTAAAATCTAATCAGAACTATAAATAAGGGAAGACTTTTAGCATATTGGAAGTTTTTTCAAGCAAATAT
>NW_023193641.1:0-740 GCF_002007445.2 Ailuropoda melanoleuca
TCCGGGCACTCCCGGCCTCCTGACCTGCTGGATTACTCTTTAAGGAGGGACACATAACACTGACCTCTGGAGGAAGGTGGCAACGAGGGGATCACATAAATGTGCCATGAGCCAACGCCCCGCCCGCAGTTAACTCCCCAGCAGGGGACAGCATGTCACCACCGCCGTCATCCCTCACTGTAGTAACTGTCACACACCAGGCGTCCCTGGGCCTGACTACTGTACACATGACGAGGACACATCAGAAGGCTGCCCCCCAGGGCAGCAGAGGCTAAGCCGGGCCAGGTGATCAGCCACGCCACAGACACGCTGCTCCTGGCGAACCCTGTCCTGCTGCATCAGAGGCATGAAGGCCACTCATCACCTGTGCTGACACAGCCCTGTAAGGAGTCGCCAACGGGCCCACACGTGACTCACATATGACGTGGCCAGCCAGAGGCCTTTCAGTGGCATTTGCATGTGCCGTGTGACAACCTTAACAAAAGGCATACCTCCTGTGCCCAGGACGCATGTTTTAGCCAGGCTTTATGGGACTTTCCTGACCTCTGGGGGCAGGAGGGCCCTCCACAACCCTGTGAAGGGACAGCTCCCATCAGAATCAATCCACGCCCCAACCGCAATCCTACCTCCGGGTAACAGCCAAATCCAGAGAGCAGAACGTGCTCCGCTGGCCCCCGGCGGCATCATGACTGGGCCGGGACAGTCCCCAGCAGGAAAGGGCCACCTTGGGCTCTGGTTCA
>NW_023193642.1:0-1528 GCF_002007445.2 Ailuropoda melanoleuca
CTTAGCGGCACGGAAGATGAATGTGTCCTTGGGAAAGTTAATGAGGACAGGAGGATGTCACAGGGAGACCCAGGCTTGGAGCGCCTGCAGCAGCCGTGTTTTTATGCACTGTTCAGAGCTCCACAGAAACAAAGCTGAGACCATTCTTTGCTATTCCGTGGGAGCGCAGGGGGTTTATTTGTATAAAGTCTCCAGAGCCCCAGATGTGGAGAGCTTACCGTGTGCTTAATGGACTCTTCAGCCCACAGGAAAGGCCTTGCACCAAATGATGCCCTTCTGCCGGTGAGGCAGAGAGGCCCCCCCCCGGGAAGAGTGTGCACCTGCCAGAGCCTGCGGGCCAGAAGAGCCTGGCCTGAGTGACTCAGCCTCCAGAGCAGTCCAAGCTGGTGCTCACCAGCCCAGAGAGTGTGGAAAATGGAAAGCCTACGTCCCTCAAGGTTCTAACCAATAAAATGGACATGAGTGCTACGTCCCCCNACTACCTCCCCCATCGAGCTGTGGAGAAGAAGTCAGGTTTCGTGTGCATGGGAGGTGTTGCCAGGCCTTCCTCCTCCTCCTCTCGGGCTTCTGCGTGAGCTCCCAAAGCGCTACCTCTCTGGGCTCCATATTAAACAGGTTTAATTGATAAGGCACCTCTTACACCGGAATCAGAGCCAGCTTCGTCATTGGTGGTGCCCAGAACCAAACCCTTGTTCGAGAATTACCAGGAATTTCAGGATAACGACAGCAGAGCATCAAGCCACGCGTAGGGGGACTTCTAAGTGATGGTTGCACATCCGCGAGGCCNGTCCGCGAGGCCAGCCCTTGCTAGAACAACAGGTTCGTAACAGTCATGTTATTTTTTAGGCAACGACCACAATTTCTGCTACCACTCTCTCTTGGCTTTTTAATTTGACTCTATTTTTATGCCTGTTCTCTCAATCCAGCTAAATAGTTCCAAGGGGATGTGGACTATTAACCTCCCTGTTCTACAAACAAGGAAATCAGGTTTCAAGGGTTTGTGTGCAGTTGAGGGAGCGATCCCAGGCTTGGGATCCAGGTCTTAATGTCTAACAGCAGCAGGGATCATTTTAGGCTTAACTAAATATGCACACCCAGAAGATGACCACCGAGAACATTTAACCCTCAGGCAGATGGGGTCCGGGAAAGCGAGCAAGCCAGGGTCGTGGTATGAGCACGGTCTTCAGTGGGAGGAGAGGTTCCATGGGAGGAACGTGTCCATCAAAAAGAGTCATCACGCAAAGGGAAACAGAGTTGTGCTTCCCATCATATAATTTCAGTTCACTTGTGGCTGCTCCCAGGCCCATGCACTGTTCTACTCGGTGGTCATTTTAACCCGAACCAGTGTTTCCTGGTAACAAGGCTGGCATGCCCTCTTTATCAGATTGCCAAGGGAACAGAGGTGGAGAGTTAGACCAAGGTCAAGTACGTCCCCTACAGAAGAAAGGATGTGGTACCCTTTGCCCACAAATGCTCTTTACCACCACAAAGCAATTCCTTACCATGTAAGGAATGCTCTCTACTCCAA
>NW_023193643.1:0-1868 GCF_002007445.2 Ailuropoda melanoleuca
TTACTTATCCTTTAAGTTCTAATTGTTATTTTTTCTTACTTTTTATTATTGTTATTATTACTACCAAGTTCTGATAGAGAAAACGAACAACTTAGGTGTTGATCAGCGCACCACTGTGTTCTAGGTGAATTGGGCTTATTTATGGTCTCATATGTCTGCATTTCAGTTCGTTCTATTTGCTCTAAACCAGTACCTGAATGTGCGCATTTTAATGACTTCTGCAAATAAACCTGTTCCCTAAAAATGCTGGAAACCCTTAATAAGATACAGTTTCTACAAAAGATACTTGTGTATAAATGAAGCTTGTAAGTCTCCACACTATGATTTATTGAGCCCAGTGTATTCACCTCAGTTAGGATTCGGGTTTGTTGTGTAGGGAGAACATTGTCCCCAGCCTCAGAAGTGCACAGCAGAATCACCTATGTGTTTTTTTCAACTACTCATCTCAACGTCCATTCCCTGGGATTTCTGGTTCAGTAATTTTGGAGTTATGTCTAGCTATGTCTGGGCGTAGGTACTGGGGAAAAGCTCCACAGATGATCCCAGTGTTCACCTCTGGTTCTGGAATCACTGTCTCAGGCAGGGCTGAGACCACCCCACGGCAGGGTCCACCTCCGCGTCAGAGATAACCCAAGGCATGATGGCTAGGGCCTGTCACATGCATATGGGTACATTTTTTCATCAGTGGTCCTAACTCCCAAAGTCCTAAAACCTTACTTAAAAAACTTACTGCAATTCATTTGGTAGCAGTTCCTGATTGCAACGCACCTGAGACTATGTATAATCCTTATCTATCTCACTAAGTGTAAATATTCATTGTGTTGCTGCAGAAATAAGATTAGAAGTTAAAAACTCTAGAAACAAAAGAAAATGTTTGAATACGGAGTGCCATGCCAGAGCCCACCGAGGGATGTTTCAAAATATAGGATATGAACGGAGGGGGGAATGGGATAGGCTGGTGATGGGTAGTAAGGGCCCGTATTGCATGGTGCACTGGGTGTTATATGCAACTAATGAAGCATCGAACTTTACATCGGAAACCAGGGATGTACTGTATGGTGACTAACATAATATAATAAACATTTAAAAAAATATATAGGATATGATATCTGGATTTCTGCCCAGAATTCCAGGTAAACAGCATAGACTAGCATATGCTAGTAAAATAGAGCGCTACTCTCTGAGTTACTGGTTATCCACTCTGAGAAAATCCATGAATAATCTTGAAAATACCTGTTAGTGTAATAGACCATTTCCAGGAAACTATTGTTCTCTGAGGGAATCTCAACGGATATTTGGAGTTTTTGGAATCAGGTAGGTTTTGTTTTCTTTTATTTTGTTAGTTTTTTGAAGTACAAAACAAAAAGAATTCCATAACCAGATGCCTTATAGAAATAGTTTCTATTTTTTTTTAAGATTTTTTATTTATTTATTTGACAGAGAGAGAAAGCCAGCGAGAGAGGGAACACAAGCAGGGGGAGTGGGAGAGGAAGAAGCAGGCTCCTAGCTGAGGAGCCTGATGTGGGGCTCGATCCCACAACGCCGGGATCACGCCCTGAGCCGAAGGCAGACGCTTAACGACTGCGCCACCTAGGCGCCCCTAGAAATAGTTTCTATTTTAAATGAAGGTTTTAGCAATNCGGGATCACGCCCTGAGCCGAAGGCAGACGCTTAACAACTGCGTCACCCAGGCGCCCCTAGAAATAGTTTCTATTTTAAATGAAGGTTTTAGCAATGAAAGGTTTGACCACTTTTGTATTTTGAGATTCAAAATAATATGGTGTGCAGACCCAAATGGAAAAAAAAAAAAGTTTTTCCAAACTAATAGGTTAAAAGCTATGAAATAGTTAGTAAACAGAAAAAGATTC
>NW_023193644.1:0-658 GCF_002007445.2 Ailuropoda melanoleuca
GAAAATCTTTAATAGGAAAACTAACACTCTCCCAATAAAATCTAAAGGAATAATTTCACTGTTTATAATCTTCATGAACAGCTCATTTCAATTGCAATGAACATACCAGCAGTGGTTGTATATAAGCTGTTTTGGGAGAAGTCTCCTGCCATAGCAGTCTGTTTTGTATTAATAAAGTACTTTCATGAGAAGAACCCCAAAAGTCTTTATAAATATTATTTCATTAATCCCCCAACACTCAAGTGGCAGGTATGTAGTGAAGATTATCTTCCCACTTTGTTATATAAATGAGCCAAAGATGGCCTCTGTGTATTGGTCCCTAGGTTGTTTATTTCTTCACTGCAGGGTGAAGCCCATTAGTTTGAAAGTCCACCAGCACCAGACTTAAACTTTTACACATCCAATTATTTCAAAANTAAACTTTTACACATCCAATTATTTCAAAAGTAGCCTCAAAAAAACATATTTTTAGTCATTTAGAGCCTGCCTACTTTGCACATCTATGAAACTTCATCCTGCCTGTGCTGTCCTTTGATAAGATAGGACCCTGGAGTTCTAAGGCCCCAGGCTTCTATTGGCCTTTGTAGCTCTCTGACCCAGAGACTCTCTGCCATGCTCTTGAGCAACATTACTTAGCTATGTCAGTGCTTTCTCTTAT